>NC_056733.1:19153759-19163759 GCF_019279795.1 Protopterus annectens
GGCAATATCAGTTGGTATATATATATATATATATATATATATATATATATATATATATATATATATATAAAATGTAAATGTACATATGTGTATAAATTTAAGTATACTTTTTTACACTTGCATTGTTTCAGTGATAGGTAAAACTGTAATGCATTTATTTATTTGTTTCATTGAATATTAATTGAATATTGTGGTCTGTCTGTCTGTCTGTCTGTCTCTGTCTCTCTCTCTCTCTCTTTCTCTGCAGTTTGTTTGTTAGGGCTAGTTCAGCATTAGAACTGTAAACCAAATGGTTTCAGTGGGGATTGTTTTACTTCTGTGAAGTTTTGTTTTTATCTGATAGCCTGTGGGTCTATCCTTTGTCTTACAGTATTGGTATAGTTACATTTCTGTGTATTCATGCTCAGTATCAGAGCTGTTTGGTTGGCTGTGACTGATCTACAACCTTCTGGATATACAAGCTGATTTAAATATACTTTTTTGCACTTGCATTGTTTCAGTAATAGTTACCAAAAACTGCACTGCATTTATTTATTTGTTTCATTGAATATAACTGAATATTGTGGTCTCTCTCTGCAGTTTGTTTCCCACCCTCCCTTCCTAGTGTTGTTGTAGTCTTAAACTTGGTAGCTTTGGAATTGCTCACACCTGCTGTAAATTTGTGTTTGGGCACTCCTCCCGGACCCATCTCATTTGCTCACTTAACTGAGTACAGTGAGATCATTTGAGAAGGACTAACCCCTTTGTTTCTTTGATTTCGGACACTCTCACCAGTTCCAACTCATCAACTCTATCTACTGTGTACAGAGAGAGCATTTGGGAAGGACAACTCCCATAGTCTCTTAATCTTGTTCTGTTTCCTCCCGCTCCACTTAACCAAAAAAAAAGAAAAAAAAATTGTACTTTATTCAGCTGCTCTTACTGTAACTGTGTTCTACCTACTTTATTACCTTATTTTGCTGTTCTGTGTGCTCTTAAGTGTTCAAGTGCTCTTATTCTGCATTTAGTACTGCTTTTTAGTAGCCTGATTAAATTTATCTGCTATTCTAAGCATCTTAGTCTTGGTTTTAACACTTGTGCTTCAGGCCAGTTATTTTACATTTAGGGTTTTTGTGGTCTACACTCTTGTGGATAAACCCTTATCAAAACCCGCACTCCATAACTTTGCCTAGTATTCAGAACACTATATCTGGACAATTCCCACCAGTTTCTCCTGCCAGCCTGGTCGACATGGGCATACTAAGACAGTGTAGCAAATGCCTTGTGTTGATAGACAGTCCTCTTCTCCTAGCACATAATTCTATTTGTGAGAAATGCATCTACATCAGTAACCTGGAATCCATGCTCTCTCATGCTACAGTCAGTACTCCTGACAAAGAGGAAATTGCCAGCACAAACAGCACACCACACCTCTCACATCACATAGCCAATCACAACACACACACACACACACACACACACACACACACACACACACACACACACACACACACACACACATATGCACACACACATGCACGCGCACACACACACACACACACACACACACACACACACACACACACACGCGCGCGTGCACACACACACACACACACACATCTGTGCAGAGGTCCTCAATAAAAACGTACCTAAATAACAGACACCCCCAAAACACACTCACAAACATTGCAAACACAACACCAAACACATCACACACAGTGGACAACACACCAGTGTCTCACAAACACAGCCCATTAGGCATAACAATAAACCAACGCAGCCCATAAGGCATAACAATAGACCAAACATACTAGTCATTGGTGATTCAAAGGTGAGACACACTGATGTCCCCCTCACCAGGCTCGACAAGGAGAAGGTCACTGTCAGTCTTCTGTCAGGTGCCAGAACACGCCACACCATGCACACACTTAAGTCTCTCCATAACAGGGCTGTCATTGGCCATGTTGGTGTGAATGACTTGAGACATACCTCCCTGGATTATATGAAGAGAGACATGATTGAGCTCTCAGAGTATGTGTACCATGCAGGTATGACCCTAACCCTAAGGAACATCCTACCTTCATCAAGAATGATACCACAATACCAACAAAAAATAATTGACTTCAACAATTGGCTTAGTTTCTGGTGTCTTTCCAAGGGGGATGCAGAATCTGTCTGCTTGGGATGACATGGTTGACAGGCCTCCTTGCTTTGCCAGAGATGGCCTACACCTGTCACCCCTGGGGTTCCGGATCCTGGCCAAGCATCTTGCATTCCCCATTGTGCCTTTTTTTAGTCTATGTCCCAAAGACAAATCTTCCAACAAAAAAGATCTGTCAAAAAGCAAATTGAAGGTCATGCTTTTTAAGGCTAGGAGCTTTAACTTGAAAATGCACTCACTGGAGGCTCTCCTCACACTGGAAGATACCAATGTTTGTGCGGTCACGGAAACTTGTTTCAAGGCTGTGGAGAGCACCCCTGCTTTACCAAGCTATACCTAATTCCACCCTTTCTGACCCCAAAAAGAGGTCAGAAAGACTACGGGTGGTGGTGTCTATCTTCGTTAAGGATAGGCACACCTCCAGACTGGTTTGTCAGCATGACGCACTGGAATTACTCCAGCTGCCACTGACACTTGGCAAGACACCCATCCAAGTTATAGGCAGTGACAGACCTTCCTCCATGACTCAGGACCCCCACTCCTCCTACGTGGAACTACCTGACTCCAACCAGGTACCCCCTAACACCCTGATCCTTGGTGACTTCAACTATGCACACACACACACACACACACACACATATATATATATATATATATATATACATATATATATATATATATATATATATATATACATACACGCATATATATATAAATATATATATATATATATATATATATATATATATATATATATATAGATCGATAGATATAGATATATATGTGTGTGTGTGAGTCTCTATCAGTCAACTGAGTTTTCAGAAACTTGAACTCCATATGGTTGAGATCGTATGTTCAGGTTTTAGATAACTCAGAGCTTTTGAATGGAGATCGCAGTACAGCGAGGATCAAGAAATTTACCCTTTTCCTCATTGTAATGCAATCTAGGAATTGCTATTTATAATTTTCAGGGGGGGTGTGGGGGTGCAGGGGGGCTTGCCCCGCTTCAGAAATGTAAAAAAGGTTGATTTTTTGGGGGGGGTTTGATGCTCAAGTGTCTTCGATATTTTTTTGAGTTTGTGAAAAGTCAGTCATCTGACATAGACCGATATACATGAAGCATGAAAATAAAAAAGGAGGGTGAACTGCCACTTCAAATGTAAAATAGATTAAGTAAGCAAAGCTTTTGAGCATAACAAACTTCTTCAGTGCATACAAAATACCACTTATGTTCTGCTAATTCAGTCAGTATGACTAAATCACCACCATATTAATTTTTATGAATTCTTTTTATCACCCTGCATCTAAAAGTATGCCCTTTACCATTCAATGCAGGATGTTTATATGAGGAATTTGTTTCTACTCCCCTTCTTATTTCAGATAAATGGTAGCATATTCTGTCCTTTAATTTACAATTAATCTTCCCTATTAGAAACCAATGTATTTTGCACAGTTTGCAATATATACTACATTCTCTGTATTGCATGTCACTAGGGACTTAAATATAAACTTTCTTTCACTAGCAGGATGAATAAAGTCAATCTCATTATTTATATAACTACAATAATGACAGTTATAATATGGTTTCATGCCATATTTTATGGGTAATTTTCTTCTTTCTGTAGGAGTAAAAATTTTATAACATACTGTAATTTCTCTTTTAAGTTTTTTCTTTCTTATAAATAAAGTTAGGTTGAGTTCCCACAAGCTCAGCAATCTCAGAATTAGAGCATAATATTAACTGATTATTTTTTATACTCTTAACTTGTGCATTTGTCTATTATATTTCCTAACCTAACCCATCTTCCTGACAACTACATACCTATTTGGATTTAATGACTCAGTTTTATCTGAAAAGAATGGCCTACCACTATTATTTCTTTCTGAAAACATAAAAGTCATATTCCTTTCTAATAGCTGATTATTATAACCTCTTTCATAAAAAGTATTAATCATATTGGATGCTTCATTATAAAATTGTTCAGTCCATGTATTTAATCTACTTGCTGTCAATGCTTGACTTTTTATGATGCCATTATATACATATGTAGGATGCATTCTTTGTGAATGCAAATATCTAATAATCTGAATATCTTTCTTAAAAATACCAGTAGCTCAGCCAGCTCCTCCTTCAAAGACTGATGTCGGAAGAAGCTGTGGAGTGGAAAGTAAAGCTGAATATACCCTTCCCAATTACAACTGGAAGCTGACATCTGAAGAAGTGTTTCTAAATGAAAACGCAAACTTGGTACGTTAATGTGGAGTATTTGAAATGTGTTATTCAGTGTCTAATAAAATTTGTGTCCTCAGCCCTTGCTTGTACTGTGGCTTCATTGATTCATCGTGCTGGTACGTGTTTTAGGTTTAAAGGTTTATTTTGGTACCTTGTTCCTTGTTTTTTGGATTACTATTATGAATACATAGACAATTGCATTTTTTTTGCACATCCTAATACTGGCTTCACACATTGGTTTGGTATTGAGGCTGATTGTACCACTCAACATGTTGTTTACTTGGGCCACTGTTTAAAAATGTAGTTTGTTCTATGTCGGTAAAACCAGCCGGATGTTAAAAAACTGTATCAGGGATCACCTGTATAACATCCATGTTGGTTCTACAAATAATGCTCTTTTGAAGCATGTTTTAAATACCCATTTATCACATACATTTAAACTGATGGTGATTGATAAGATTATACCCGACATAAGACAAGGCAATATAAGGAACATGACAGAAAATAAAGAGATCAGATAGATCATTAGACTCCGAGCAGAGCAAGTTAAAGGCCTGCATGAAAAGGCTTCACTTAAACCAGCAGTGAAAAAATGTGGTTTAACTATTAAATACTGAGTTTTTAATCTTTACTTATGCTTAACATTTTGTATGAGTTGTCAGGATTTTGCAAGAGTTTTATTGCATACACAATGTTTGAATTTCCTAGGAAGTGACATAGTTAATTAGTTCATTAGTTCAGGAACTGATGTCATTTTATTTGATTGTTTGATTTTAAATGCATTTAAATATTGAGCTTAGATTTGTTTATTCAAAGGTCTGATGAAGCAGTTTGTGAAAGCGCTTACCTGTTTTTTTTACAGTGTTTGTGATTAAACTTTTATTTTACTTTTTTTTATTTTATTGACGCTGTTCATTTTTATGTTTTCTTTGATCGTATTTTACTGTTTGGTTTTCTTTTTTGTCTGGATTTTATTCATTTACCTGAACCATTGAGTATTTATTCCGTCAGCCATTAATTTTGGTATTATAGTAAACAATCACTTAACATGTAATGTAACCAAAAACAGACTTTGCCATACATTACTATGACACCAATCATAAATGGAACTTAAAAGTTAGTAATGTCTCTTATATAACTTTTACAAATCCTTAAACTTAAACAGAGTTTCAATTGTGCTTCCAAGTATTTTGATATTGCCACTGTAGCCCATTTTTTCCAGATACAATTGGACTCATAGGAGGATTACTTTTATTTTTATGTACTTTTGGTAGACCATATATTGGAGGAATGACTGGATTAGATATATACATATAATTATACAGTTTAGCAGTCTTTTGGCTCTACAGCCGATGAAAGCACTAAAATAAAGTGATTTTGCGGACACCTGTGCGTCATATTCCTCTATTACCTGGTTCTACAGTTTTGGTGTTTGTTGTTGTATTTTTCAAGTCATGGAGTAAGAGCAAGAGGCAAGGGTGGACACCAGCACTGGAGGTTCCTTTCAGGAGTTGGCAACTTTGATAGGGAACCACACAACACTTATTGAAGTATTGATCAAACAATTTTCTGAGGTTGGTAAATCCCTTATTCCAGGTCCGACAACTTTTGGGATCAGTAGCATTAGCAACACAAGTGCTATGGTCGACACTATGGATGTACTTACAAATTCGATTCCTCCCAGGCAAGGCAGTCTGGTTTCCATAGCAGCAACACAAAACAAAGCTTCTATTGACTCTGGAATACTAAGAGGTGGTCCTAGTACTGCCAACAAGAGTGGTAGTCAACAACCAGATGGTCTTACACATATTTTCTTCAACAAATGGTTACAGGAAGGAACTAAAAGTAGTTTTGCTCTGTCTAACCACAGTACTAATTATGGGACACTTGATGAACAATTAAAAAACTTTGAACATGAAGTTTTAAAGCTGCAGAAGCTGCAGACTGAAAATTGTTACCTAAAGGAATGCTTACGAAGGAAAAAGTCCAAAAGGTATACGATCTTGGAAATATTCCACTGGCCTGTTTAATGGGTCAGATTTACACAAATAACTTATTTCCATGTTCAACCAACATGGCTGTGAACTGTTAGAACTTTTGGTAAGGGACAATGAAAAGAGAATTGATGTACTTAAAATGAAAGTAGATGTATTTAATGACCGAATTCATAATGATCTCTGTTTTAATTTTAAAGCTAATGAATACTGGGCAGTGTTTGTAAATATCGACAAAACAATTTTAGCAATTAAAAATAAGAACACAAAGAAATTGAACAGGGATAGCAATAAATATGAAAGGGGAACAGTATATCCCCTTCCTAGTAGTAATTGGGGGCATGTTGTGAATGATGGTGTGAACATTGATTTTGTTGAAAGTGAAACTACTGAAGTTGCTGAAGTTAGCAATAATCATGATCAAGGGGCCCCTTTAGAAGAACCTCTAAGGAGGTCGCAACTCCTTCTGAACCAAAGACAACAGAGGGGGGGATCCACAATGGGGAGGGGGAGGGGAGCAGGAGTGAGATGGTAAATGAAGATGGGGGGCAGAAATGAACCATAACTATGTCATTACAAACGCACATGGAGATTTTAAAATTTTCAACTTAAGTACTGCTGGTATTACACAAGAGTGGGCTGACTTGTTCTAAAAAGGTTTTAATTTCGTCCCGGTCAGGAGACCAAAAATAGAGAACTCTTTATTAGATTTAAAAGTTTTTGTCAGGAAATTAAATTTGCGACTTTATTTTGACACCAGTATACAATTTGGCCATTCTGAGATATGTAAAAAAAAAACAGCACCTTCAACCCTCCCTTGCATCCTATGTTACAAATTTTTGAATGCTTATGTGCTACTCAGATTAGACAGGCTTATGGAAGACAGAGGGATTTCTTTTCTTCAACTCTATTCAGAGAAGAAGAAAATCTATTACATAGTATCATGGGGGACAAAAGTATTCGACTTATGAAACCTGACAAGGAGGGTGGTCTGGTGGCCATGGATCAGCAAGTGTATATTGAGAAAATGTTAACTCACTTATATAGTGAAATATACGAGGAGGTTTCTGTTAACCAAGAAAATATTGCATACAAAAATATTGATATCACATTAAATGACCTTCTACTTGACAACCAGATCACCCTTTCTGAGTTGAACTTTATGCAACAGGACAATCCACAGACCCCCACAATATTTGGGATTCCCAAGATCCATAAGTGTATCACAGACCTCTCCAAGACCTATAGTTGATGTAAAGCATCAAAAACATTTTCACTGGTGAGATTTATAGACTTAAACCTCAAAGTGGTCATGAATAATTGTTCCCATATTTTAAAAGATTAATGGGACTGTCTTAGGGAAATAGAGGAAAATCTATATTCTGATCAATTAATTTTGGCCACAACAGACATTAAGGGTTTATTCACCGTGATCCCCCATGAGGAGGGCATGATGATGTTTTATGACTTCCTATGTGGACACACTAGCATTAGTCACTCAAAAATCTTGATGTACAGGACCATAATGGACCTCATTCTCAAAAATAATTATATTATTTTTGAAGGTCAATTATTCAAGCAAAATTCAGGTGTGGCCATGGGGGTGGCATGCACCCCCTTATTCACTAATGTTGTCCTTGTCCAGTGGGAAAAGTCTTTGGTATTCAGGTCTAGACATTTTAGACACTGTAAGTTCTACAGCCATTACCTTGATGACATACTTATCTTCTGGGATGGCACATATGATGAATTACAGGAATTCTTTAAGTTTTTAAATTCTAGTACAAGTTTCTTGCAAATCACAATGGAAGCCAACAAAGAGAGAATACACTTCCTTGATATCACCATAGCTAAAGATAGAGAGAAGCACACATTTATATCCTCCTTATATCAGACGCCAACATACTCTAACTCCCTTTTCCACTATAATAGTGGGCACCCCTTACACCAAAAGAGATCTTTGGTGAAGAGGCAGGGGGTTAGGTTGGCTAGGATGATTAGTGACTACCAGACATTTTTGGATGAAGTTAACATATTACAAGATATATTAATAAAACGAGGTTACCCGAAACAGTTCACGGAACCTATACTGAATGAGGTAATAAATAAGAGGCTGGAAGGGTACTTTTTCCCATTGTTAGGAAAAATAGCTCAGATAGAAAGGAGAGGGACAGAAGATGGCCCTGGGTCTAGAAGTGAAAAGCCATTTGAGGCTGCATTGGTGCTATCATTTAACCCCCTTTATGGCAAAATAAAAGACATAATCAACCAGAACTGGGTATTGTTTGATTGTGACCAGCACCATAAAAGTAAGTTGGGTGACAAACCATTGATTGTGTACAAAAGGGACAAGTCAATTAAGAATTTACTAGAAACAAGTTCCTCAGGCGAGATGAAAGGTTGTATGATGAAATGTGACTGGTGCACACAATGCCCTTGTATTATAGAAAATGAAGTAGTCAATATTTTGGGGTATGGAAGGGTATTCCCTAAACAAAGGCTAAATTGTACTAGTAAATGTGTGATATATGTGGCTATCTGCCAGCAGTGTCAACAATTTTACATAGGGAAAACAATTAACAGCCTTAATAAACAAATCTATCAACATAGGTATGACATCAAAAAGAAAAACATCAAAAATGCGCTGTGGAAACACATGATTGAGTTCCCTGAACACCAGTTTAAATTTAGTGCCCTAGAACAAGTGTGTAATAAGGGGAGGGGGGCCCGATGGATTTACTCCTTTTAAGCAGGGAACTTATGTGGCAACTTAGGTGTAACACCACTTTTAATCCCCCAGGGCTTAATGAAATGGTGTCTATTTCTAGCTATTTAAAATTAAAAGCGAATTTTCACATGTGAGGTCAATGCATGACAGTTTTACAATAGAAGTTTATGCACTATGTCTGTTTGCACATTATTTCTACTGCCCGATGATTTTTAAACAATTGTAGGTCAGTTGTACATTTACTAACTTCTATTTTATGAAATTAGAATTTTGCATGTTTTAAAGAAGACATTGTTATATTGTTTGTGTAAAAATGGGTCTATGGGTGGTTGCTGCTTTAAAAAAATATGGTGGGAAGTTTAATGATGTCACAGGTTGTGATGCCACAGGACGTAATGTGGTTTTACCTATTTAAACTGCTTTGAATGTTATCATGCTTATTCTGAAGTCTTTTGGCTCTACAGCCGACGAATGCGCTAAAATAAAGTGATTTCGTGGACACCTGTGCGCCATATTGCTCTATTACCTGGTTCTACAGTTTAGTAGTAATTAAATTCTCAATCATTAAGTCATATAGCAATGTTTTGATTTCAAAAATATCATCTTACCTACAACAAGATTGCAAAATGTGCTGCTGAATTTGCTTACTTTTCTCATGACTGCTTGGCTGTCAGGAAACTTGACTGGTTAGAGCTTCCTTGTTACTTTCTTTTCTCCCAGCTTCAGATAATTCACTCTGTACTGCACCAGCCATCTTTCATTCCCAGCATTATCTCTATTATCTCCTCCTACTCTCCATCTAGAACACTTAAAAGCTCTGATCAACATCTTCTTGCTATATATAAGCCTAAGATCAACTTTGCCAAAAACCTCTATAGCTATTCACCAGCTGAAAACTGGAATAA
>NC_056733.1:19168759-19218759 GCF_019279795.1 Protopterus annectens
AAGTTACTGATTTATATGAGACATTTTGATATTTAGAAGCTTAAGTTTTCCATTTTTGTTTTATAGTTTGCAACAAGACAGAGCAGCAGTGGTGCAGCGGTTAGCATTGCCGCCTCACAGCAAGAGGTTCTCCCATTCGATTCTCGGTTGGAGCACCTTCTGTGTGGAGTCTGCATGTTCTCCCCGTGGTCAAGTGTCGTTAAAGACATGCAGGTAGGTGCGAGCGTGAATGGCCGTGCCTTCTTTGAAGGTTGGATGTCGGGCTGGCAACTCAATACCGTAAAAATCCACTGCCAATCATGAGCGGCCCAGAGTTCTGCTGTAGCAACCCCTAACCGGGAAAAGCTGAAAGTCTTAGTTTGCAACAAGACAGGCTGTTAACATGACAATACATTTTAGACCAGATTCACCTGCAGAAATATAATGTCAACATTTGTGTTAGTTATTCGTTATTTTATTCATTATTAATTTCCTGCTTTATATTTTTTTATGTGACGTGAGCATTAGATCTAGATGTTTATCACTGTGGAAGTGACACCTAGACCCCATCTGCAAACATATGAAAAAGCAGGAGAGGATGGATGAAGTTGCACTGACAAAGCCATTTCAATTAAAACAATGGTTTGCATCTACACTGCCAGGTCACCATTGGCTCGGAAGTCAAAGAAAATTAATATGACAGCCTGACTAGATTTCATCACCATCCCATGTTTACCCACTCCTTGTCAAACCAAAGTAATTTAGTGAGTAACACCTTGCATTCTCAGCTATATGAAATAAATGCTTTGCTCTATATTTTATTGAATGTCAATTTCCTATAGCGTTTTCCAGGAAAAACATGATGGCCAAAGCTTCTTCTTTTCAAAACTTAGTAATAAAGCACTTTTTACAAGGAGGTGTTCTGCTATGCACTTTCCTGTATTGTAGCCTTTCCACCCGTAGTTAAAAAAAAACAACTCCACAGTTGCACAACTGCAGAGAAAAGATAAAAACACACACATAAAAAGGAATTACTGCCAGAAGTGGCACAGCCAGTTAACTGCACACCAGCTTCCAGAATGTAGCCTCTCATCTACAAAATTATATCTCTCATCACCGAAAGGCCATCCCTCAAGGAAAGAAATTCACCTTGGCTTTCAAAAATATTGTAGCACATATCTCACATAATAAACTGGTTAAATTTGCAGCAAATACCCTTTCATATCCCAACACTGTGTAGTACTAAAAGTCTAAACTGGTTAAAACTCTCCCATCAACTAACATATACACAGTTTCGTACTACCTATAAAATTATCCAGCATCCATCTACTTGTCCAGGACTAAATACTGGGCAGTATTCAAAGTTTGGGGCTTTGAATTTTCATAGCAGTGATCAGTTAAGAGTGGCACTACATGGATATGCAAATTCCATACTGTGAACATGCATACAAAGATCAAAAGGAGTTGCTGTAAACACACATCCCCATTGCAAAAGCCTAACATGATTAATGCATAAGCAATAGTGGGACAGCTACTATGCTGTTAAGGAGCTTTACATGTACACATATAAGTTCACTTCATAGACATAAATCTATAATGAGCTCATTTGCATAAATAGCCCTGAACTTATGCCAGTAAGCAGCAATTTTCAGGGAGAATATAAAGATATCAGGGGAGATTAGTTGGTGCTTTTGCATACCTGGACATTTTACTGAAGGGTGTCACTTGGGTAAATGTTTCATTTTGGTGCTTTTGATTACTAGGAAATATTACTGAAGGGATTGCTTGGATGAATGGTTCATTTTGGTGCTTGTACATAGCTGGAATTTTACTGTAGGGGTCACTTGAGTGAATGTTTTATTTTGGTGCTTGTGCATGATAGAAAATGTTGCTGAATGTGTTACTTGGGGAAATGTTTCAGTTTAGTGCTTGTGTATACATGGACAGATTAATGAATGGGTCGCTTGGGTGAATGTTTCATTTTAGTGCTTGTGCATAGCTGGAATTTTACTGTAGGGGTCACTTGAGTGAATGTTTTATTTTGGTGCTTGTGCATGATAGAAAATGTTGCTGAATGGGTTACTTGGGGAAATGTTTCAGTTTAGTGCTTGTGTATACATGGACAGATTAATGAATGGGTCGCTTGGGTGAATGTTTCATTTTAGTGCTTGTGCATAGCTGGAATTTTACTGTAGGGGTCACTTGAGTGAATGTTTTATTTTGGTGCTTGTGCATGATAGAAAATGTTGCTGAATGGGTTACTTGGGGAAATGTTTCAGTTTAGTGCTTGTGTATACATGGACAGATTAATGAATGGGTCGCTTGGGTGAATGTTTCATTTTAGTGCTTGTGCATACTAGGAAATGTTACTGAAGGGATCGCTTGGGGAAATAGATCATTTATGTGTCAAGGAGTGCTTGTGTACACATGGTCAGACTGCTGAAGTGATCACTGTGCAAAATAATTTATTGTGTCATTTTAGTCCTTGTGCATACTTAAGACAAACTAATGAAGGGGTTGCTGGGGAAAATAATTTTCGTGTCAGGGAAGTGCTTGTGCATACTTGGACAAACTACTGAAGGGATGGCTGGGGGTAAGTTCGTGGATTGCGACTCCAATATCAAAGGCAAAGCAACACATTTAACAAGGGATGTTGGACTATGAATTTCAAAACCACCTCATTAACACACTACACTTTGCAACATTTCTCATTTGCATATCATTGTTTTAAGGATTTTTGCATTAGCGTAAATAGCCTCTAGGAATCTCACCTTTGCTATTTCATAAGCATCAACAATACCCCTACTGCATTTGCACAAGCAACCATGAATACTGACCACTATTTTACCCAACTATTTTCATACTTAGTCATTACAATTCCCTTGACCAAAAACTCCTCTCTGTCTGCCTAACTATCACATCTGCTGGGCATGGTCTGTATTCATAGTGCTGCTAAGGCTTGAAACTCCTTACCTAAATCCATCGGTCAATACCCTCCTTTCAGTACTTTAAAACCATTCTGAAAGACTTCCTAGCTAAAATCTGCCTCTGTTCTTGCTTAACCTCAGGATAACCTATATCCCTAAATATGAACAAGTACTTATTCATACCTTACACCTCCTTACTCCTCCTTCTTCACTCATCACTTCCTAACTTCGATCAATTTCTCTCTCCCTTGACTCTCTAATTATGCCATAACCCTGTTTTTTTCTTTCACTTCATACTGTGATTCCTGTTTGTATTATACTAAAATTTCTCTAAATATTAAATCACTGTCAATCAACTCCCTCAGACTACTTAAAAATGGTTGCAGCTACCATTGCTTTTCCAGTCTTTTTATTGATAAATTGATCTATATTCAAAAAATATGTTCCTTCTATTTGGAAAAAATCCTTTATTATACCTTTTATAGAATGGTAGCACATCTACAGAGCTTAATAACTACAGGCCCACTGCAAGCCTCTTCCCCCCCTATCAAAAGCACTTAATGTGTTCATGCTTAGCTTCTCTTCTTCTTCTTTCGGCTGCTCCCATTAGGGGTCACCACAGTGAATCATCTGTTTCCATTTCTTCCTGTCTTCTGCATCTTGCTCTGTCACATCAACCACCTGCATGTCCTTTCTCACCACATCCATAAATCTTATCTTAGGCCTTCCTCTTTTCCTGTTACCTGGCAGCTTCATCCTTAGCATCTTTTTCTCAATATACTCTGCATCCCTCCTCAGCACATGTCCAAACCAACGTAATCTTGCCTCTCTGGCTTTGTCGCTAAACCTTCCAACCTGGACTGACCCTATAATATATTTATTCCTAAATCCTGTCCATCCTCATCACACCCAGTGCAAATCTTAACATCTTTAACTCTGCCACGTCCAACTCTGACTCCTGGCTTTTTGTCAGTGTCATTGTCTCCAACCCATATAACATAGCTGGTCTCACTACCCTCTTGTAGACCTTCCCTTTCACTCTTACTGGTACTCGTCTGTCACAAATCACTCCTGACACTCTTCTCCATTCACTCCATCCTGCCTGTACTCTCTTCTTCACCTCTCCTCCACACTCACCATTACTCTGAACTGTTGATCCCTAGTATTTAAACTCATCCACCTTCACCACCTCTACCCCCTGCATCCTCACCCTTCCTCTATCCTCCCTCTCATTCATACACATATATTCTGTCTTAGTCCTGCTGACCTTCATTCCTCTTCTCTCTAGAGCATATCTCCACCTTTCCAGGATCTCCTCCACCTGTTCCGTACTCCCACTATAGATCACAATGTCATCTGCAAACATCATAGTCCACAAGGACTCCTGTCTGATCTCATCTGTCAACCTGTCCATCACCATTGCAAATAAGAAAAGGCTCAGAGCTGATCCTTGATGTAATCCCACCTCCACCTTAAATGCATCCATCACTCCCACCGCAGACCTCACCGCTGTCACACTACCCTCATACATATCCTGTACCACTCTTACATACTTCTCTGACACTCCTGACTTCTTCATGCAATACCACAACTCCTCTCTAGGCACCCTGTCGTATGCTTTCTCTAAATCCACAAAGACACAATGCAACTCCTTCTGACCTTCTCTATACTTCTCCATCATCTCTCAGAGTAAACATCGCATCTGTAGTGCTCTTTCCTGGCATGAAACCATACTGCTGATCACTAATCATCACCTCTCTTTGGACCCCACTACAGCACAACCACCACCCTCCTTCACTTCACCAGCACTATAACTCAGCATAGGAACAATGGTAACTTAGTGTCAAGTCTGTTCCTAGACTTATGCAAGGCTTTCAACACAGTATCATACCAATATCTATTCATTGAACTCTCTTCTATAGGAATCTTTCATTCATCCCTTAAATAATGCTTTAGTTATCTATCTGGAGGGCAACAAGCAGTCAATTGGGAATGGGACCTTTCCTCCTCTCCCAGATACCATATGTGTCCCTCAATGCTCTATACTAGAACACCTTCTCTTTAATATCTTTATAAACAAGCTTTACACCATCATAGACCAAATATATTACAATACACAGATGATTCAACTTTAATATGTTTAGCCCCCAGAATATCCAGACTTCAAGAAATCACTCAAGTTTCTTTCTTGTCAGTCTAAACCTGGCTGAAAATTGTCAAACCTTCTCCTTAATCTCAATAAAACAAAAAGGATGCTTTTCACCCCTAAACTTTATCTCAGTGAAAAACAACCTTTCTTGTTTATGTCTGCAAATAATCCTAAAATTGATAGACTACCACATACTAAATTATTGGATATTGTAACAGATGTCAGTCTTAAATTTGATCAACATATTCTTCAAACAGTACCAAAAGCTTGGATCTCTTTACAGGGAAAAATGGTACCTCACAGACCCAGCAGAAGAAACCCTAGCCTCATGCTATTTGCTTCCAGCCCTCTTATATGCCTCACCTAGCCTTACTAACCTAAGTTGTACACTAAAATTCAAATTAGCCTCATGCTACATAACATATTCCCAGCTAGTCATGGTGTACAAACTGATATATTATCCTGAAAAATGCCCTGCATTGAAAAATCTCTGTTTTGGTAATAAATTTCTACTAAGCACTTCTAAAACAAATAATTAATTGGAGGATTCAGTATAGTCCCATTATATCTCCAAATTTTAGAACACCATCTTTACACAATTAAAAATGACTAACAAACTTCCACGCTATAAACTCCAGCTCATATAGTACCTTTCCCAGTCTTGGTCATGCTCATGTTCATCACCAGGTTGCGATCTTTAGTGAAGCTCAGACTTATTACTGCTTATCAATAACCTTTTGCCCTTCTCTACTTAATCACTGCATCCCTAACAACTTTCCTTCCTGCACTTGAATCAATATACCCCTTTTCACCTCCCTTTTAAGCAACACTTCTCATCTTTCTCTCTTTCTGATTGACCCCATCCACCCCTTTATCGCACTCATGCATCCCCGTCTCCCTAAGTTGTAGATCTGATACGCTAGATTGGAACAGGCAGCCTACATAGAGCTAACTCTATACCATGCAATCTCTGTCACTATCCTCCTATGCAGTACTAATATTCCCCATTATATAATTTTATAACTTCCTTCATTATATCTCTTGAACTCTTTACAAACCAATGCAATACTAAAATCTTCCTTCCTAACTAATTTTATGCTTACTTCATTACCTATCTTAAACGCCTTGCAAACCTTTCTTTACTGAAATGGAAGAACACTAATTTTTTTTACGTTTTCCAATTTACAGAATCAATTAATTTACTTATTGCGAGATTTTAGAGCTAGAAGAACTATATAGACTTATAATTGATGATTTAAATACTTTACGTTATGTAGCAGTCATGTAATTATGTTTGTTGTTTTATGAGAAATGTAACTGTTGTTTTTTTTTTCTCAGGACTGTATAAAATTCACTTGTAATAGAAATGTACTGTGGTGGAGCTTTTCTCCCGAGGACTCCACTGAAATTGGCTCTGCCCAGTTGGACATTCCCAGTCAACAAAGATAAATAAATAAATAAATGAATTAATAATATAAGTTGTATCTATTTTTAGCAAATGTCACAGTAAGTCTAATTTGGCTTAACTATTTAAATTGTGGGTATTTTTGTGTTATTTTTGAAGATTGTAAAATTATTGTTCTCCCCTAGCCTCCTCTGAAATAGGCACCTATGAAGTCAAACTTTATTGATAATCAAATGTCAATCAATGAATAAAAGTAATTTATGCATTTGAGACATTTACTGTGACAATACCACTATATTATTGAACTGCCTCCATATTAGTTTTGTCTAGAGCAGAGGGACACAGCAGATGTATCTTTTATTTATATATTCCTTAAGTAGCAGAAGGCTCACAGAGTGACAGAGTTGCATGTAGTTCTCAACTTGTACCTCCAGAATTAGGGACAAAGACGATAAATAAACAAATAATAGCTAGGGGAAAAGTTCTAAATTGCTTACATTTTAAATATAGGTAGTACTAATTTAGAACTTCCCAAAAACATATTCAATTGTAAAGAAAACAGAGAAAAAATGAGGATGTCTCTAAAAAGTAAGGACAGCTAAGAGATATTGCTGTGATGGGGATTGAGGAGATGATGAAGAAATGTTGTATAACCTCATTTAAATCAACATTCACAATGGGAGCTTAAACAATGTATTCTTTTAATGACCAGTTCCTTTTGCATCTGTGAGCGCTATATTCACTATCTTGTTTTAGAGAGTCAAGAATGTCAGTTCCCTGTTTTAAAATTGGAGAAACGGCTTGATTTTATAGTGTGATATTAGTTGAAATGCTAAATCAGCACTATTTGGAAAGTGATTCACCAACAAACAATAAGTCCAGTCTTTCCAGTGGATTTCTTAGATGCCATTGCACGTTTGCAGGTCAGCATGCATGAGAAGGGAAATGCTAGGTCCTATAGAAAAAATATTTTTGTAGCTCTGGTTAAAGCACTTCCCCCCCCATTTAAAGTTATCAGTATTAATGCACTAACGTATCATACAGATGTGGCACACTGCAAAGCAATTATTGTTCAGTTGTTTTTATTTTTTTTTAATCACATAAACATATGCTTATATTGTAAAACAACATTTTAGTCCCAAACTTTAAGTTCCTTACAAGGAATACAGTGAGCAATGTGTATTTGTGTTGGAAGTATCCATTTATTTTTGACACAATGTAAATTACATATGTTATACTGTAGACTACCTCCCGTTCTGGAAGGATGGGTTACACATTTAGTATTTATTTATTTATTATATGTCTGTGTGTTTGTTTTTATCTTTTTTTTCTCAAAAATTTTTTTTTTATTTTTTGAATACATTTGAATGAATTCCATAGTATTTATACATAACATCTTAAATAACTATGTACACTATTTACATTAGCCTAACACTATAACAGATCTTAATGTATACAGTTACTTTATAAGTATGTCCAATCCATTATCAGAGTGCCTGATCAATTATTGTATAGTGTCAATCAACGATAAGACTTTTCCCCAAGGGTTGTTGATAAATGGCTTTGGATAAATTCTTAGCTCTTTAATTTTAATTTCCAATAATGCTATGATCTTCAGTAGGCTGTAGAAATCTTTCAAAGTTGGTATTGTGTTTGTATTCCATCTTCTTTTTATACACACCCTTGAAATTGCAAGTATAGTCCATATTAGATACATGTTTGACCTATTCAAATGAGGACCTTCATTCACATTTAATAATACAAGAGCTTTAGTTAAATAAAATAATTCATTAAATAAAGCTTGTAGAAAGTTATTAACACCATTCCAAAATGGCTCAATTTTAACACAATCAAAGAAAATGTGGTTCCAATCTGCATTGTGTAGTTGCTCACATCTCCAACATATTCCTTTTATGGAAGAACTAATTTTACTAATTCTGTCTGGGGTTAAGAATGCTCTGTGCAAGCATTTCCAATTAAAACCTTTCTAGTATTGTGTAAAGGATGTATATTTTATTGACGGTAACATATTTGTTTTAATATCTACAGTTAACTGTATCGAGTGTCCTTTTGTTATATATTTCCAATGTGAGGTTTTGGGTGTTGTTTTATAGTTTATCAATATTTTGTAAAATTTGAAATACTGTTTCCTATGTCAAAGTCATTATATATAATTTCATATATGTATTTCGTAAATTTAGGTATTTCTTTAAATGAAGAATTGTTAATTATTCTACTTAAATCTTGAAAACTTAAATAGCTGCAGGAGAAAAATAGTCCAATCAGTCCAGTACAAGAGTTGTGAATGAAAAACTGCTTAATTAAGCGCTTTTCGTCTCCAAATTTACAAAGACTTCATCAGATATACAATCTCAGTTCAAACTGTAAAAGTGCAAATAGATGAACAGAAAGACATGGTTTTAATGTTTATTTTTTGTGCTTTTTAAGAAATTATATTAATATTAATTGTAAATCATAAAATATATGTCTTTAAATAATGGAACCTTAAGACCAGGTTTTAATATTGTATGAATTAGTGATAATAGGATGTAAGAAAGTGTCTGTTGGTTGAAATGTGTCACATGCTTTTTGGAAGCAATTATTTAAACTGGAATTTTTAGGATGAATGAATATCTGATGAAGTCTTTGTAAATTTGGAGATGAAAAGTGCTTAATTAAACAGTTTTTCATTCACAACTCTTGTACTGGACTGATGGGGCTATTTTTCTCCTGCAGCTATTTGGTTCATATTGTGAGTCTTCAGTGTTTTTTCTTGGTTTAAATCTTGAGAACGTGACAGAATACTCTGTAAAGTTAGTCAGTCCTGTTGTGGAATTTTGTATGTTGTTTTTATTTCTAAAACTTTTAGTTCTTTGATACATTGGAGCCAACAAACAAATCCTTTCTGTTCTCATCAATTAATAATTTCTCTATATATTCTATGTGGAAAGTTCTTTGTGAGTATAAATGGTGTTACAAGATCACACCAGATTTTTAAATCTATATTTGCATTAATAATTTTCCTAAATGAATCAATGTAATAATTAGATGTTAAGTTGTCAATCTCGCCTTCATTCTTGCTTGATGGGTTCGGAGCCGATCCTCGGCTCCGACTCGGCACTTGCTTTAGCTCGAGAACTCCTTTTACCAGCTCGAGGCAGCCCCATATCCCATGATGCAAGGCAGTAAATACTCAGATCTCGTTTGCCGCTTCGCTTGGGAGGTCTTCTCTTTACCAGCTCCTGGTAAGTAGTTCACATTTGTGATATTTCAAGCCCCTTTTTAGTTTAAAACTAATTTTTTGATAGTTTAAACTTATTTCTACCCTTTTTCTGACAGAAATCCCTGTCTCTTTTAATTTTTTGTTAGTCAAATTTCCCTATCCCATCCCCCCCCTGTTAGGGTGTGTGTGTTGGTGTTTTTTATAAAATACCTCTTGGTATTTTGTTTAATTTAATTTTGACTGGTGTGTCTGTGTGTGTTGTGTCGGCACCATGTCTAAGGAGAGGGTTTCAGGTTTTAAGAAGTGTGACTCGTGCTGTCAGAAAATGTCTCTGACAGACGGTCACACTACTTGCCTGTATTGTTTGGGCCCTCTTCACCTGCAGGACTCCTGTGCTATTTGTCACTCCTTCAGCCAGAGAGTCCTGCAGGAGAGACGTAACAAGTTGATTCTCAGGGGTCTTCTTAAGCCGGAGGGCTCTCCGGCTAAGTCGGCTCCACAAAAATCAACTAAAACTGCCAAGGCCCAGGCTTCTGTTTCTAAGCCTGCGGCCTCGGCTCCGGCTCGTATTGTGTCGAGATCGGCTCCGCTGGAGCCGATTCTGGATCCACAAAGCTTTCGGCGCCGATGGCTATCGGTGCCGAATCTGTTTTGTCCACTTCGATGTCGGCTCCGACACCCATGTGGCACAGGCATCGGTGTCGGCTCCGATCGGCTCCGACACCGTAACTTTGGTGGCTGTATCGGCTCCGGCTGGAGCCGATACATCGAGACGTTCTGTCGGCTCCGAGAAGTCGGTGCCGACAGGATCAGTAGTATCGGCTCCGATGGCCCATTCCAGGAAGAGGTCGAGGTCTCCTTCCTTGGGGCCGATACTTTCGGCTCCGGCTTCGCCTCTTCTATCGGAACGGAGCCATCGGAGCCGATCTTCAAGGTCATCCAGGTTGTCAGACCATGACCTAGAGAGAGTGGTCAGTAGATTACTCAAGTCACAGGTACTGGCCCAAATGCTACACAGTCCGTCTCAGCAGACGACTGTTGGTCCACACCCCGTTACAGTTCCTCCTTCAACTCTACCCCAGAGCTTGGAGTTGGAGTCTTCGGGCATGGTTACTGCTACGGCTGGAGGACGGATACCCCTTCTGTTCCTTCAGCCCCTACTCTTATCTCCTCTTCCTTAGAGGGATTCGGTGGTCGGGCTTCCATGGTCTCCTCCGAGGGGGTGAGTGGCATCGGACCCTTGTCCGAGCCCGCTCTTCCTCTTGGAGCCTCGGCCTTGGTGAGCTCGGCTCCGACATCTGCCTCGGAGACTTCCCTTTCAGTGGTTCCTGGAGTTCCTAGCTCTTCGGAGCGGGTTCTCTCGGACCTGCCTGGGAGGGGAGCATTCGAGGTGATGAAGAGTGTACTGGCCACTGGTATCAGTCAGCAGTCTCTTCCCGTAGCTCCTCCCTTTATGGTACCTGTTGACATCTCTGCCACTTCTCTTGCTACAGGACCCAGAGATCCTCCGCCTCAGGTTTCCCCATTGGGAATTTCCCCCTCTTCCGAGGATTCTCCTGATGTTTCGGGGGATCCTCCTAGGAAGAGGACTTGTAAGAGGAAGCATGTAGACTCCCCCGAGTCTGTCACTTCGGATACTGACTTTGATGAGTCAGAGGGATCCCCTAGATCCCCCTCTGAGGATGTCTCCTTTTCAGACATCCTAGAACTTCTCAAACAGAGGGGAAATTGGCCCACCAACAATCCCTCTGAGGATGAGTCAGTATACCTAGAGGCGTTTGGATCTCGGCCCTCCACCTCCTGGGTGTCTCCGCCTTTCGACCCCTTATGCAGGTTATTGCACGAAAGGCGTGGACAGCTCCTGACTCTGTAGAGCCAGTCCCTAGGAGGCCTTCTAAATTTATCACTGCCCCTAGTGACAAACAATTCCTAACCAAGGGTGTCCCCGCTGATGCCATGGTGGTGGCTGCGGCCACCAAAAGGAACTTGCAGATCCTTCCGTGCCCGTCCATCCTCCTAATAAGGACTCTAGGACCATGGATAGGTACGGCAAGCGGATGTTTTCCTCAGCGACCTTTGCTATGCGTTCGCTGAATTATCTTTGTCACTTCACCAGACTCCAGAGAGATATCCTGAAGGAGCTGGGAGAAGTAGTTCAGGATCCTACAGCTGCAGGGGCTCAAGAAAAGATTGCTTCGCAGCTAGGAACCCTCAATTCCATTGCTAACTCCTCCATGCGGCTAATATCTTATGCTGCGGATGGAGTGAGTAGAACCGCAGGCACAGGTGTGGCTCTTAGACGCCAAGCCTGGATGCGGCTATGTGATTTTGCGGATCCCTTTAAGGCGTCCTTCACAAATTCTCCCTTTGATGGGTCAGCTTTGTTTGGCCCTCAGGTGAAGGAGACCTTGACCAGGTGCGAGCAGGACGGCAAGACTCTTTCTGCTGTTGGAGTCCGTTTTTCCACCCCTTCTAGGCCTTATCCCAAGGGACAGAAGGGTGGGAAGATGTGGTTCCGTAAATCCCAAGGAGTCACGCCGGATTCACGTGGTCAGTTTACCCCTAGAGGCAGAGGGGGTAACAACAACAGATGCCGCTCTAGAGGCAGAGGGGGTCCGAAGAACCAGGGAAACAGGGAGCCTCTCTCTGATAAGCCCTTTCAGCATCCCTGAGGTGTTGCCCGGCTGTCCCTCCTTGGAGGCAGTCGGGAAGATTATCACTGTACCCAGAAGCCTGGCATTCCCTCACTCAAGACAGATGGGTACAGTCGATCATATCCAAGGGTTACATAATTCCTTTCGAGGAAAGTCCCTTCCCCTCAAGTTCCCTTCCAGATGTACCACCCGGTCTAAGGGACATTGCAGAGTTAGAAATCGCAAAACTACTGCAAAAAAGAGCCATTCAGCCAGTTACAACAGACCATTCAGAGCCCGAATCTACTCAAGGTTCTTTTGGTCCCCAAAAGACGGAGACTGGAGACCAATATTGGATCTCAGCAGACTCAACAAGTCTGTCAGGAAGACAAGATTCGAATGGTCACTCTTCAGTCAATTCTGCCCTTCTTACAGAAGGACAACTGGATGTGCTCAATAGATCTTCAGGATGCGTACTATCACATCAAAATTCACAGATGCTCCAGGAGGTTTCTCCGCGTTCGGTTGGGGTCCAGTCATTTCCAGTTCAGAGCCCTGCCCTTTGGTCTCACTACAGCCCCCAGAGTGTTCACCAAATGCATGGCAGTGGTCACGGCTCACCTGAGACGTCAAGGATTCCAGGTGTTTCCGTATCTCGACGACTGGCTCCTTTCAGCCACCACCAGGCATCAGCTTATACAAGCCAGGGATTACACAATAGACCTTTGTTCCCATTTGGGCATCTCAGTCAACTTGAAAAGTCATCCTTATCGCCCTGCCAGTCTATTACCTTCATAGGCGCAAACTTAAACACTGTTCGGATGTCAGCTACCCTTACAGAACAAAGAGTTTCAGACATTCAGACTCATGTCAGGATCATTCTGGCCAACAAGAAAGTACAGGCCAGAATGGTTCTAAAGGTATTAGGTCTCATGGCTGCGGCCATTACTCTTCTTCCCCTGGCTCGATTCTACATGCGCCTCCTTCAGTGGATGCTGTTCACACAGTGGTCATACCAGCAACTCCCAATGCGTCACCAGATTCTGGTGACACAAGCATGCAAAGAACATCTTGCTTGGTGGATCACATCGTCTCAGGTTCACCAAGGCAGGTGCTTTGTACCTCCGTCCCCGATAGCCACTGTCACCACGGATGCCTCCCTGATCGGGTGGGGTGGTCATTATCAGGGCAGGATGGTTCATGGGACGTGGCAACCGTTCGAGTACCATCTGCACATAAATGTCCTGGAGATGAGAGCAGTGCTTTTAACGTTGCAAGCCCTCAACGACTTTCTTCCCGTAGGGACAATTGCAGTCCACACAGACAACATGTCTGTAGTTTGGTATATCAACAAACAGGGCGGAACCAAGTCCTACCCCTTGTGTCGAGAAGCGCTCAGACTTTGGCAATGGGCGATCTCCTCTCATCGGTTTCTGGTAGCAATGCATATCCCTGGGAAAACCAACATTATAGCGGACAGATTGAGCAGAGCTATTCTCATGCCTCACGAGTGGTCTCTCAAGCAATCCATAGCGGAAGAGATTTTTCTGGAATGGGGTCGTCCATGTTGCGATCTTTTTGCTACTCCCCAAAACAGCAAATGTCCAGACTTCTTCAGCCTCTTCCCTCTATCAGGCCATCCCCCCAGAGACGCTCTGACCCAGGATTGGCCCCAGGGACTTCTTTATGCCTTCCCTCCATTTCCTCTGATCCCTCAGGTGATCCAGAAAGCTACCGTTTTGAGAGCCAAATTGATTCTCATTGCCCCTCACTGGCCTCGACAAGTTTGGTTCCCGTTCCTCCATCATCACCTTTTGGTGCAGCCGTGGCATCTGGACCCAGTGCCAGATCTACTGATTCACCAATCCGGTCAGCTGCACCGGTCAATCCTTTCTCTCAACCTCACAGCATGGTTGCTCCACTTCCTTCCTTAGCCAGGCTTCCTTTGATCTCTAACCCAGTTAGAGATATCATAGTAGCTTCACTAAAATCCTCTACCAGGAGGATTTACACTAGCAAATGGAAACGTTTCTCTTATTGGGCTAAGGCCCAAAATATTGATCCTTTTACTGCCCCTGTTCAGGCAGTTCTGGACTTCTTAGCAGAGATTTTTCATGCAGGCTCCTCTTCTTCCACAGTCAGAGTTCAGTTGGCTGCTATTTCTAATTTTCATGTCGGGATAGCAGATCATAATATTATGTCCCATAGGCTCTGCAGGGCCTTTTGAAAGGAATTTTCCTACTAAAGCCTCCAATCAGGAATCC
Organism: Protopterus annectens; assembly: GCF_019279795.1. Taxonomy (NCBI): domain Eukaryota; kingdom Metazoa; phylum Chordata; order Ceratodontiformes; family Protopteridae; genus Protopterus; species Protopterus annectens. The sequence continues at coordinate 19,183,340 of NC_056733.1, forward strand.
TCCTCCTCAGTGGGATCTAAATTTAGTGCTGACATCCTTGATTCTTCCCCTTCGAGCCAGCTGTTTCTTGTTCCCTAAAATATCTTTCTTGGAAAACGTTATTCCTAGTGGCTATTACATCTGCCAGGAGGGTGTCTGAACTTCATGCTCTTTCGGTTCGACCCCTATTTGATTTTTCACAAAGACAGAGTATCTTTGAGAACTAATCCATCCTTTTACCTAAGGTCGCTTCAAAAACAATCTGAATCAATCCATTGATCTCCTGTATTTTTCCTAACTATTCAGATAGAGCTGAACAAAAGCTACATTATCTTGATGTCCACCGTCAGCTTAGATATTATTTGGACAGAACAAAAATTTAGGAAATCTGATCAACTTTTTGTTTCCTATGCGGATAATAAAAAGGCCTTCCTGTTTCTAAAGTGACTTTGTCCAGATGGCTTTCTTCGGTCATCACTGAAATTTATACGATCAGGGGAAAACAGCTGTGCTCAAAACCTAAAGCACATTCAACTAGGAGTTTAGCTACTTCTACAGCCTTTCAAGCTAGACTGCCTTTGGACACTATTTGTGCAGCGCCACTTGGGCCACTCCTCACACTTTTGTTTCCCATTACAAATTGGATTTGGCCTCCAGGGACAGAGCCAGTTTTGGCTCTACAGTCCTCAAGAGTTTGTTCCATTGAGCCACCCAGGATAGAGGTGCTAGGGACGCGGTCCCATCAAGCAAGAATGAAGGCGAGATTGACAACTTAACATTAAGTTATGTTCCTACCATAACGTTCCATGTTAGTTGTCTTCTCGCCTTCTTTCTTGACCCTCCCTCCTTCCCCTGGCCTGGACAGACCTTGTATAAGAAACTATTATGCTAAAGACCATTCAGACCTGGTCCTTTTTCCATCTGTAAGTTTCTTCTTCCTTTTGGAAGTATGTTATGCTTGGTGTTATTGCCCTTTGTCAACAAACGAGATCTGGGTATTTACTGCCTTGCATCATGGGATATGGGGCTGCCTCGAGCTGGTAAAAAGGAGTTCTCGAGCTAAAGCAAGTGCCGAGTCGGAGCCGAGGATCGGCTCCGAACCCATCAAGCAAGAAAGAAGGCGAGAGAAGACAACTAACATGGAACGTTATGGTAGGAACATAACTTCTTATTATATGAGTTTTAGTGGGTTTAGTTATGTTATATTGCATACAAGAATACGTGCCAAATATGTGCCATGGCAAATTGTTTTTATCTGTTATTTGAATTTTTTTTGTAAATCAAATTGATTTATTGATATTACAGTTAGTAATTCTTTCCAATTTGCAGAGTAATTTGGACTTATCCAATCTGAGATTGTTTTAGATATTAATGCTTTTATATATGTTTCTATATCAGGAAAGTTTAATCCTCCCCATTTCCATGGTCTGATATGATGTTTTAAAGCTATTCTGTTTCTTTTGGGAAACCATAAAAATTTTATTAGACATGAATTTATTTCTTTAAGTATATTCCTTTCTGGTAACAGTTGTATTGCCAAGGCTATATATTGGGTATTGGGCAGTAAAACCATCTTTATGAACTGTAGTCTATCTTCAAATGTTAATATTATTTTGTTCCATTTTTCCACAGAGATTTTAATTGTATTGATGATATTATTGTAGTTTTTTGAGACTAATTCATTATGATCCTTGCATAACTCAATTCTTAGATATTTAAGGTAGATTCTTATTTCCCTATGATGTGATCCTCCTTAGTCTGCAGTTCTTTTTTTTTTATTTAAAAATAAAAATTTTGATTTTGATTTATTGAAATGGAGTCCTGAACTCATGTGAAATTTGTCAATTAATATATCTAATTCTTCTAATGTCTCTTTTGTATTAGATAATGTTAGTAATATGTCATCAGCAAATAGCATTACTTTAGAACTGTATTGTTCATAAACATCTATTCCTTTGATTTTTATATTGTTATGAACAAATACAAATATGACTCTGTCATTGTCCATATTGGTGTGAATGACCTGAGCTGTACCTCCCTGGACTGTATGAAAAGAGACATGGAAGAGCTCTCTGATCACGTAACCCAGGCCGGTATGACCCTGACCCTGAGTAGCATCCTGCCCCCACCAAGAATGATACCATGGTATAAAGAAAAAAATATTAATTTCAACAATTGACTAAGTTTCTGATGTCATTCAAAGGGGATCCAGTGTCTGTTCACCTGGGATGACATGCTCGACAAGCCTCACTGCTTTGCTAGAGACGGCTTGTACCTGTCACTCTTTGGATTTTGAATACTGTCCAAGGCTCTTGCCAACCCCTAGTGCCTTTTGTAGGCAAAGCTCAAAAGACAAACCCACCACCATAAATAGCACAAGTAACAAAAAACTGAGGGTAATGCTACTCAATGCCAGAAGTCTAAACCTCAAAATGCATGCACTTGAGGCACTCCACAGTATGGAGAAAATCAATATATGTGCAGTAACAGAAACCTGGTTTAAGGCTCCAGAGAGCACCCCAGCACTACCAGGCTACAACTCATACCATACATTTCAGCCACAGAACCCAGACTGAAATACAAAAGGTGGGGGCGTATCCATATTCATCAAGGATACCCACACCTCCAGGTTAGTGGCACAGCACAATGCTTCAGAGATCATCCATGTGCAGCTAACAATGGGCAAAACTGCAATTCAAATTGTAGCTTGCTAAAGATCACCCACCATGTCCCAGGACCCCCATTCCGCATTTCTGGAAACACTGGGAAATATAAAGGTCCTACCAAACACCCTAATATTGGGTGATTTCAATAACCCAAGCATTAAATGGGAGAACTACTCAAATACTAACTCCCTTGCCCAACATTTCCTAGAATTTATAAACTCAAACACCCTGGATCAACTGGTCAACTCTCCCACCAGAGGTGACAACATATTGGACCTCGTCATCACCAACATGGGCGACTGGTGCTCCAGACCAGAGGCCAACCCCTCACTGGTTAGATCTGACCATAAACAAATCACTTTGGATATCCACATTCCGTCCCCACCCCCGGACAAGGAAACTACTGTGAAAAACTTTTCAAAGCAAACTTCACATTACTTAAGACCGAGGTGGAAAGTTTCAAAGCTCCCATGCTAAAGGATAACGCTGTCCAAGCTGCAAAATCCTTTACTAATGCATTCTATGGGCACCTACAAGAATGCATGGATCGTGCAAACCCAAGCAAAACCAAGTCTCACTCCTCCAAGAAAAGGAAACCAGTCTGGTGGACTCCTGCCATAAACAAGCTATACAATAGAAGGAGGAAACTAGTACAGAAAAGAGTAAAATCCCAAGAAGGGAAGACATCCCTGATCAGTATCAGCAAGAAACTACGATCCCGCATAAAATCATCCAAGACAAGCTTCGAAAGAAAAATTGCCAAGGACTCCAAAGATAACCACAAGGCATTCTTTAGCTATGTCAAGAATCTAAGTGGCAATGCTCAGATCTGCTCAGAGTTAGTGCTGAATGGCACAAAATACACTGAACCGACTGATATCGCAAACATCCTGGCAGACAGGTTCAGCGCAAACTTCACCCCCCCTCACCCCGAAAAGGGCCCATAACCATACCAGAAGAATGTAGAGCCCCTGAAATCACAGACACACAGGTTAAAACAGCCCTCTCCAAAGCCAAAAACACAGCATCAGTGGGACCGGATGGTGTCCCAGGCTGCATCCTACACAAGCTCAAAGACGAACTAACCCCTCACCTAAACAGACTGTTCAAGCTCAGCCTCTCCACAGTCTACATACCCATAGAGTGGCATACAGCAATGGTTATTCCACTCCACAAAGGTGGAGCCACAACAGACCCCAGGAACTAATGCTCTGTAAACCTGACTAGCTTGGTCTGCAAGGCTATGGAGCGCATTATCATGGAACTCCTTAACAGAGACATTGGGAACCTCCAAACACTGGACCCTACCCAGTTCAGCTTTGTTAAGGGTAGATCATCCCTCCTAAACCTGGTGGACTTCTTTAAGACAGTTACCAAGGCTATAGATGAGGGAAAGGTGGTACACATAGCCTACCTAGACCTTGCAAAGGCCTTCGACACCATCCCCCATTCTAGTATTATAGACAAGCTCACCAGCCTGAACATAAACTCCTACATCACAAGATGGGTTGCCAACTGGCTCATGGACAGAACCCACATGGTAAGAGTTGTGGGAGCTAGGTCTGATTCTAAACAGGTTACAAGTGGTGTTCCCCAGGGCTCAGTCCTAGGACCCCTCCTGTTTGGCATATGCTTCTCAGAGGTACAGGCAAGCACAGGAGGACTATGGCTGACCAAGTTCGCAGACAATTGCAAACTATGGGGCTATAACTGACTCTCCGGCTGACACAGACATCCTCCAAAAAGGTTTCACTGAGATGGATACCTGGTGTCCAAATCAAGGCCTCAAGCTAAATGCCAAAAAGTGCATAGTCATCCCCTTTGGAAAAAAAAAGTACCCACAAACTACCACATAGGTGGTAGTCCCCTAAATACAGAAGATGTGATAAGGGATCTGGGGACCCAAGTAGACAGTAATCTCTCCTTTGATAATCACATTGCCAAAGTGGTTAGAAAATCCTTCTACATGGCCCACCTTATCACAAAAGGGTTCGCATCCAGATCAAAAGAGGTTATTGTGCCCCTCCACTCATCACTCATCAAACCCATCATAGAGTAGAACACCCCATTTGGGATGTACCTTACAAGACACCTGCAACAGCTGAAAAGACCACAGAAGTACCTCACCAAGAGGATCACTGGCCTCAAACAGATGCCCTATGCAGCTCGACTGAAGAAACTCCAGCTGTACTCTGTTGCATACCACCTATTCAGAGGTGATCTCTGCCTGACATACAAGGCCATGTCCAACCCAGAATTGATGGACATGCTCCACCTAAAGAAGACCTTATCCCCTCGAGCCACATGCTCTACGGATCTAAACCTCATCACAACAATAAATAGGACATGCTGGAGGGATAGATTCCTGTCCCAGAGACTTCCCATGCTTTGGAACAAGATTCCAATCTACATTAGGCAGTGCTCCTCACTAACACTCTTCAAGAGAAACCTTGGCGAGTGGATGGGAAACATAAAGTTTACCCCTGGGATCACTTCAGTGGCTCTGCTGGACAGAGGCACAGGGAACTAATCTAAGGGGATGGCAAAAGCCAAAACATTCTGGCTAGGCTTATAAATGCCTTTGGGCAGATAGCCTAGTACCTACATATGAACCTATGAACCTATGAATCTGCCAATATTTCAACAGCCAGAGGAAATAGAATCGGTGACATGGGACAGCCTTCTTTATTGCCTTTTGTTATATGCATAGATTCAGAGGTAAAAGGACCTGACTTGACATACGCTAAATTATTTGTATATTTATATATATATATATATATATATATATATATATATATATATATATATATATATATATATATATATTCTTTAGGAGATGAACAAAGGATGCAAGAAATTTAAATAGCATTAGGATTTTGAATAAATAGTCCCAATTTAGGGAATCAAAGGCTTTCACTATATCTAAACCAATTAGGAGTGTTTTTTTATTAACATAATCTATAAGAGAAATTATCCTTTTAATATTGTCATGTGTGTGTCTATGATACATAAATCCAGTTTGATTATTATTTATTGTTTTGGATAGTGGCATTTTCATTCTGTTAGTTAATATTGTCAGAAATATCTTATAGTCATTATTTACTAATGATATAGGTCTATATGAGGTACAGGGGTTTGGGTATTTGTTTTCCTTTAGGATTGGTGTGATTAAGGAATATCTCCAAGAAGGTGGTATTAAAGCTTGTGACTGAATTTCTAATAGAGTTTTATGGAAGAATGATGGTATCTTTGAAGGAAAACGTTTTTATATTTCCATAATTATGCCATCTATACCTGGAGCTTTATTATTTTTACCCTCTTTTATTGTATCTGTAATTTCTTTGTAGGATATGGGTGCTTGCAGATCTACTTTTAATTTTTCAGTTTTTTTTATATTAGAACATTTTTCATCTAGATTTAATTGCTCAATATGTATATTTTCTTTTTGGAAATGTTCCATATAGTGATTTCTATAGGCATCAAAAATGTTACCTATATCCAAGACATTTTTCCCTTTCTTTTCATGAAATATACTTTTAATGTTATTAGCTTTTGATTGTATTTTGATTCTTGTGGATATATTATGTAGATATTTGGGAGAAGTGGCTGAGGTGTTAATTTTTAATTTTTCTAAAGCTAAACTAGTTTTATGTGTTAGAATTCTGTCGTATTTATTGTTTAATACTTCTTCTTTCTTTTTCATCTCCAAATTATTTTGATTTTTTTCAGCTTTTACTGACAAAGGTTTGGATTGTAGATCTAATAATTCAGAATCCCATTTCCTGATTTTTCTTAATACCAAGTTAGGGTTTACCATATATGTAAGCTTTTAATGAGTCCCATATCATTATTTTATTTATCTCTGTGGTGTAATTAATATCTAAGAAGAACTCTAATTCAGAAAATAATCAGGGTTTGAACTCTTTAATTTTAGTTATATATGCTGGAATTCCGGAGTTAAAGACTAATGGCTTGTACCCATTTTGAAGTTTTAGTATCAATGAATTGTGGTCTGAAAAGGGGCAGGGAGTGATTGAGAAATTAATGATGTTAGAGTGTAAGTCATGGGCAGCAAATATTTTATCTGTTCTAGTTTGGGTACCAAATCTGTGATCTTGATGGGAAAACAACAGAGATTTATCTTCTTTAAATTTGAAAGTATGTACAAGATGAAATGATTCTACCCACTTGTTTAAAGCGTTTGATACAGCAGATGTATGCAGCAGTCTTTTATTTGCAGTTTCAGAAATATCAAATATACAGTTAAAATCTCCTCCTAATATTAAGTTGCCTTTATAATTATTGGAATTTAAATCCAAGTGCTTTTAACCGTTCCTGTTCCAATGGCTGGGAACCAGTATAGATTGGCTAGGGTCCATATTATGTTATTATATTTAACCATTACTAATGCCATAAGGCCTTCTTTATCTTCATACTTATAAATGATTTCTGGGTTAATCACATTTGTTTTCCATAAAATTGTTACCCCTTTTGTCTTTGTCTTACAAGTGGATTGCGTCAATATCATATATTCCTTACGATTCCATTTGTAATTGTCATTTGTTTTGAAATGAGTTTCTTGAAGGAAGACAATTTGTGCTTTGTTCAGTTTTAAGAATTTCAGTAGATTTTATCTCTTGCTATGATTGTTTAAGCCATTGGTATTTAAAGATAATAAAGTTCAATCCATCTTAGGTTATTTAGACTGTGTATTTTTTGTTTTATTCTGACTATTAAACATTTTCCTCTGACAACTATAAAGTATATGTTTGAGCTTTTAAAGGAAATTATCAGTTTTTTACTTTGGGTGTTTACCAATAAAGTAATGTTTTGGTCAGGCATACCAAAAATGTTTCTGTGAAATAACAAATTTAAATTAATAAATGTTAACAAAACTAAGATCCACACTAGCCATGGAATGAAAATCATTCCTAATCTGACGGATAAACCTAAGTCCATCAGATTATCACTCATACCGTGACAATCTAGAATATCTGAGCTCCATAAATTGAATTATCATATGGAGAATATTTGTAATAGGAATAAGCAATATTTATATTATTTTCAACAGATATAGTAGTACTGTAGATTAGTCAGAATTCTAATACAATATAAATGTCTACTTATTGTATAAGCAATTAATATTTACATGAAAGATATATGACAAGCAATTCAATCATAGGAAAGTAGGATGTATCATATATATAAAACCTCAATAAAAGATTTTAGCACACAGTAATCTAGCATATTCACCCTTATTGATGAAGTCTTTCAAAACGTATTACTTAATATAAATAGATGGTAATAATATTTATACCTAATGTTTATAATACAATGTATTTTACTAGATATATCAGAAGTTATATTTCATTGCCACCATTTAAGTAATCACTTTGTTGCTAACTTACTTAAAGTATCAAATTTGTTTTATGTGAATATTGATGAAAGTTAGTGCATTTTAATTATCAGTGCATCCCTCTTCCTCCCATTTGCTGCACATAATAATTTTCATATCTGTCATTTCTTATTATAAAATGAATGAAATTATACGTTAAAAACAACTAATTCACCTATTGTGATTAATGATTGCAAGTTCCCTTTCCATATTCCTAAATTGCCATTTTATGCATATACTGAATTTTTTTAGATTTAAATGGCAACATTCTATTTTGTATAATCAGCAAAGGTTAAACTGAGTGATTATAGTCAATTTAATACTATTTGTTCAGAATGTGATTGTTACTTTCTGTGACATTCCTAGTTCAGGCTTATATTGTTTCCCTTAAACAACTTTGTCAGTCTGATGTCATGTATAAAACATTAGTTACCTTGGTAACAGCTTAAGTATTATGTATGGTTAAGATGGGTTACAAAACCACAATTCAAGTCAAAGCAATTATATGACTCGTTATGCACATTTACTTATATGAGAAAATCATCATGCTTCCCCTTGATGTTCAATATAGTGTATGTCATTTATGACAAGTTAAAACAGTAGTGTTATTATGCACAAGCCCATGTTATTAAACTGAGTGTCTATTGTCAATTTAATACTATTTGTTCAGAATATGATTGTTACATTCTGTGACATTTCAAGTTCAGGCTTCTATTGTTTCTCTTGAACAACTTTGTCAGTTTGATGTCATGTATAAAACATTAGTTACCTTGGTAACCTCTTAAGTATTATATATGGTCAAGATGGATAACAAAAAATACAATTCAAGTTAAAGCAATTACATGACTTGTTATGCATATTTACTTATATAAGAAAATCATTATGCTTACCCTTGATGTTCAATGTAGTTTATGTCATTTATGACAAGTTAAGACAGTAGTGTTATTATACACATGCCCATGTTATTAAATCCTGTCTTTAATATCTAAATTCAGCAGACTGCGTCATCTTATATGACTATATTTTATGTCTAGATTTACTAAAATCTTAAAACTGCTTATCTCAAACCTTCACAAGCCACTCACTCCACAGCTCCTCTGCTTATTGTGCACACCAATAGAATTTTCTCCTTGAAGTCCCCTCCTTCGAGGACATAAACAAAAATATATTATGACCGCTCACTTGTTACAGGACAGGTCTACCACAAAAAGAAAAGGAACAACAAGGCTACCCATTTCAAGCTTTTCACATAGGTAATTACAGGCAATTTTCTCCTTGAAGCCCCCCCCACCAAGGGCACAAACAAAAATAGATTTTGACCGCTCACTTGTTACGGGACAGGTCTCATGCAAAAAGAAAAGGAACAACAAGGCTACCCATTTCAAGCTTTTCACATAGGTGAATACTTTTGTATACATAATCGGAGATTAGAGCATTTTCTTTTTTCTAATTCTACAAAATTTACCCCAATCTGAACTGCGGTCAATATCTGGTTAAAGTAAATTACTCATAGTCACGAATACATGGCTCTACCTGTCTATATTTTAGCCTACTAATATTTTACAGTAACTTATTTATCCCAGTTAAATAATTATTGCAAATTTATTAAAATACCTACCCAACCCTATTAATTTGGTTTAGTGCACAGTCACCCCCATAAGTGTATCATTGATAACCCCACTCAATAAAATTAAATGCTTGATTCCACATACCTTTCATTAGTCCTCCACTGATAGTTTTTACTCTCAGCCCTGCAGGGGCAAGCAAGTTGATTTTCCATCTCAGCCCTGAAGGGACGATCTACTTGATTTTCAGTTACCTGCACTATCCAGTTTCTGCCTGTTTTAACCCTGTTACTCCTCTCCTCCATCTCCCCACCCCCCACTAGTCTAGATTAGGGAGTTACATCATGTGGCACCATCTTTAAACTGCTTATCTCAAACCTTCACAAGCCACTCGCTCCACAGCTCCTCTGCATGTTGTGCACACCAATAGTAAGTTGAATATTTTTTTCCCAAATGTATTGCTACTTTGTGAAAATCTTGGTAAACTGTCTGTTTCAGTGTTATCTGTACCTTAGATGTAATTACATGTGTCTGCAGCCTACAGCTGTGTCACCCTAAGCAATAACTCATTACTGTGTATTTAAACAAGCTGCTCATTTTTATGCCGACTGATATATGCAGTCCTCTTTCTCAGGCTGCTTACAGAAGTAATGATGTTAAACTTATATACCTTGGCATGTATTAATTAATATTTTATTCAGAAGCATACTACAAACAGTATACTTGCTCAGTACAGCTGACTTGGTCCAGATAACTGCAGCTTATTAAAACATATTCTACTATACTGAATTTGTGATTTTATGTTGTCATTTCTTAACTTGTTACCTAGCTTTTTATATTCATCTCTCACTATAATATGTGCATGAAGCATACCTACCCTCGCAAACTTTATTTGTGTAACAACTGCAATGTTATGTTAAATGTATAATACAAACAAACCAAATGCAGAGCAGCACGGCAGTTGAAACGGGTCCCCACGTAATAAATATGTAACAAACTGCACCAATCACCATATACGTGGTCCCCTTGATGGCAATGAAACGTAGGATAAGAAAACTCTCAGTACAATATTCCAAAGAGCTGTAATCCAAATCATGGAGTGCAAAGCAACTGGTGTTAATTCAAAAAGACTTTATTACTAAAAACGAGTGAGCGCTTTCGCCAAAAGGCTTCTTCCGACTCTTCATGCATTACAATAATTTTTGATTGCTTTAAAAAGCCCACCAACCACTGTCATTGGATACAACATCCCAATAAAAACGGGACTTAAAGGGACATGCACTTCACATTCCACTTTAACAAAATGTAAAGTACAAAGTCTTGTTTTGAAAGTACATACCAGAGATATCCTACAAAGAATACAGTCTGGTTATATTAAAAAAATAATTCAAAAAATGCAAATGATCTAAATTCTCCTGTGTAGGCAAACATACGCAGGGCGTTCATCCAATACTTATAATAAGTCTAGTAGCCCTCACACTTTTTAGGTGTTTTTGGATGAAGTATATGCAATTTCTTATAATACTTCAAGATAAAAACACATTTTCAAAGTTAAATGAACTATCTATGTGCATTAAAATCGTTGCATTATAATTAACCAATGGATCAGTGTATGTACTTGATTTAGCCTCTAAACATATATAATCTAGACTAACTAAACAAAATTCATCCACATACAGCTGGAAATATTCATGTATCTACATATACTATACATGTTAAACTAATATTTTGATATAATAATATAGTAAAAAACATATATAAGTATACATTAAGGACAATATATGACATGAAACCCAAAAAAACATCCTATATGTCCATCAATCATATTAAGAAGCAATTTAAGGACATAAAAACTGCTAAATGGACAGATCTAAGATCAATTAAAAAATACATATATATACAAAAAAACATTCAGTTAATTCATTGATTATAAATATAAAATATCTAAATAAAAATCCATGGATGGATACGAAACATTTAATCAAAATAATTGTGTACAAATATTGCACAAACTAAGTATATAGCCAGGGTTAGAGATGGATTTCTCCAATGGTCCTGATAGAACTATCTTCCCATTGCTTTTCTAAGTAAGACAGGGTAATCCATTCTTACTCATGTTCAATGTTTTTTCCTACATAACCTCCTGCTCTTTAGGAAGGGCTTAATTTGTACCTTGTCATTGAGACCAGGGGGTATGTCTGATCTCCATCTAATAATCCATCTAGTCTCATTCTCCAGAGTTCTATTTATCAGGTCTCCTCCTCTAATACCTTGTGTGAGTTGTTGAATGACACAAAATTCAAAAGTGTGTTGTGCACCTACCCTCTTATTATGCCTTGACAACGCATTTACATCTGAACCTATCCTAATCTGATAATTATGTTCTCTAATGCGCTCTTTAAGAGTGCGGTTGGTCTTCCCTATGTAATAAGCAGTGCATGAATTGCACATTGCAACGTAGATCACGTTCTTGCTCTCACAGTTAGTATTGGTCTTAAAGTAGAACATACGTCCTGTTGTAGGGTGTGTAAATGTGGTTGTTTTATTGATATAAGGACATTGATTACACCTACCACATGGTATTGTATTAATACTCTCATCATTGATCCTGAGTCTATCATATCTTGGCCTACATAATATACTTTTCAAATTCGGGTGGTTTTTAAATGTAACATGTGGTACCGGTCCTACCACATCCTTCACCCCACTGTCAGATGTTAAATTTTCCCAGTGCTTATTTATATTTCCCTGCTTTCTAAGTCATCTATTTTGTTAAGCAGCCATATATTCTTCCTCTTTGAGTCTCCCTTCAATGTAATTTAGAGAAGTCTCTATATTTGTTATTTTTGTATGGTATTGCTGTAATAGTTCCTTAAGAGTATCAGTCTGTTTTTGAGAATTTAATTTGAGGTTTTCTAAGTCATTTTTAAAGCCATCCATCTTCAAAGATAGTTCCTGTAAGGTAGATGTCATCAACTGCAGTTTCAAAGCAGCATCTGGATGCAAATTCCTTGAGTTGTTCATATTCAGTGACTCAATATATCTCCAAGTTACTTGACAGGAAAATGTTTGTATATCTCCACCAAAATTTATATTTATGTAGTTTAGTAGTATATCTATCGATTTCTGATGTTTTAAACTTGAAAATAATAAAATTTTCCTATATTATTATACTAGTTTATGGAGCTCTCAAAATTCACTGCTCTCGGTCGACCATTTAGGCTCCGCCCCCTTATTGTTCAGTTGTGACATTATGTTTGTGACCTGTTTATCACTACTGTGATAGCAGCCCAGGTGACGGTTAAAAAGAGAATTTTACATTTTACTGTTGCACATATGTATATAACTTTCTTGGAGCTTATGTAAATATCTATTAGTTCAAAAGTAAAGCAAAAACATCTTATAGGTTAACATGTTTCTAGGCTCACTGTGTGCAGCTCTTAACTATCTCCTGCCATCCACCTCTTTAACAAAGCTGACAAGAAAATATCATTGGACTCATTTTTAAAACAATAAACATTCTAAACTAGACAAGATAATGGCTATCAGAAGCAATATTTTGCTAAATAATAGACATACCTTTGACGTTGATCTTTAATTCTGTGCTTTCTTTTTCCTTCTCTTGAGCTTTTACATGACACTGATAGATACCAGAATGTGTAATCCAAGCAGGTGCTATTTTGAATTGCATTATTTTATCAGATGTCTTCACAGTGTGGAATGTTATATAATCCTTCAGCAACTTGTACTCAAAATCAACTGTAAAATGTCCAAATGTGCTGATGTTTAGAAAGCATGCTATTGTGATGTTGTCCCCGCTGTTCACCTCATTTGAAGGTAGTGCTGTAATACGGACATCATCTATTGTCAGACCTTTAAAAAAAATTGTAGTGTTTATTAACCATATAATTATGGTACTGGTAAATAAACATCAATGAAACAGTAGTTGTTATTGTGGTACAATACAGTGAATTTATCTTTCACTTATTTGAATTACACAAAGCTATGGTGTTCTACAGCATGTTTTAAGAAGGGGACTCTGTAGTTCAATGTAAATGCCAACACATAGAAGAAACAAATAAAAAGCTTAATTGCCATCATGCATTTATAAAAATATTTTTATAGAAGCATAACGAAATTAAAAAATAACGTTTACTAGACTAAAATATGGTCTTCATAGAGAGCTTTTTTGAAAATGCACAACCAAAGCAAAATAACCATGAAGTTTCAATATATACCTGATATGTCAATCTGTGTGTTACAGCTGTTTTGATATGTGTAAGCTACTGCTAGATGAAGCTTGAACTCTCGAACTTGCCTGAACTTCAACTCACCAATGATCAGAGTTCCTTCACAGGAATTCCCTGTTGGTGACTTGTGCCAGAACTTATTCCCTTTTTTTAGGTAATTTCTACCTTCTTCAAATTGGTGCAACATTGAGTTGGTATCTATAAACCAGAGGGTGCAGTGGGGCTTACCTCCTGCAAAAATACTTTTAAAAAGTGTTTTTGGCAAGATATTTTCAGATAATACAGTTCTGTGATTCCAATCCTCTTTGCATTCGCTTTTGTCTACTCATAGTGGAATCTTCTGAGATATATCCTGTAGTGAGCTAAGTAGGAATTTTTGCTTTTGTTTGTGCTTTTCCTAATCATACTATAAATTCATGTAGATTGTTTTATTATTCCTGGATTTTTGAATTATAGAAGAGCATAACGCTAGCAGTATTATTATTTCTCTGAGTTTCTAGTAAGTGTTCAAGCCCAAAGGCTGTCAAAGAACATTTTTTTGTTAAAGGTGATGTCATATATGCTATTCCCCATCCAAGTATAAAGTTTAGTATTAAATGAGGAAATAGTTGGTGATAGTCTGATATCGACAGCTAGATTATTCCAAATCCTGGAGTCCACAATTGTTAAATATTTGCTCTACATGTTCTTGTGCCAAAATAATATACTGACATTTTATTATGTATTTGTAATCTTACGTTAGCAGATAAGGAAACATTGACAATTAATTTATATTATTATAAATGTTATATGCAATTATTACTTTACTGCTCGGGTAATGATAGTACATAAAAAATTAAAATTTTTTACAATATTGAACTATTATTATTGTTATTATTATTATTATTATTATTATTATTATTATTATTATTATTATTATTATTGGTTTCCATCCACTTCTCCAGATTATTGTTATTGTTATTATTATTATTAGTAGTAGTAGTAGTAATATTACTTTTATTAAATTTTGAATTCATTGATAACACGTTTGTGGATAGGATCCTTTCCTTTCTGCAGAAAGACAATAATGGATCTTCTGTCCTGGAGAAATTAAGCCGAGAAGAAACTTGTGTTTACTTTAAGCAAGTGTTCTAAGACTACTATCTTAAAGTTAGAGGTTCGAGCATCTTGCAGTTCAGGTATGCTGCCTCTCATGCTCAAAGTCAAGTATGAGTTCAGGCAAGCAGCTGCCACACCTTACCTGAACACATTATTCACATATGAGTGACGTAAGTGTGCCAGCCATTGTGAGGGACTGGTAGAAGGTGGGAGTGTAGATTAGGGCACCAGTCAGGAAGGGAGTCTTAAGGTTAGGGAGGAGGATGGGAATTTTAGGTTTATGACTAGAAATGGAGTTTTAGGATGAGAGAGTGAGAAGGGAGTTTTAGGTTTATGGAGTGAGAATGGAGCTTTAGAGTAAGGAAGCAGTAGGGTTTTCAGATTAGGGACCAGAAAAGGAGTTTTAGGGTTATTGAGCAGGAAAGGAGTTTTAGTGTTAGAATTACAATTCTGATAGGGCTATATAGTTTTGTAGGATAGGGAGTTGGGAAGGCTAAGTAGTTACAAGGGATCTTGTTAATGGGAGTCTGAGCACTTGCTTTTTTGAGCAAGTGTGTTGTGAGCCTATGAATGTGTTTGACTCAGTCTCATTTTGGGGTTCTTTTAGTGTACACTATTAGCACTGTTTAGATGCTTTATTAACCTGACACATTCATTGCATTGTATCATGCTTCAGCTTCTTCCAGCTGCACCTGCAGTTGTATACCTGTATTCTTAGGTTGTTACCTGTACTTAGTCCCATTTTCTGTCTTTGCACTATTGAAAACATTCATATTCACACTTTCTTGTCTATTAATCTATTTGTGGTAACCAAGTAAGCACTGACAACATGAAAAATCTCTTTTCAGGTGTGATCCATACTCATAATTAGCTTACAATAAATGTGCTAAAATAGGATAAACACCTCTGTTCCTGTATCCAGTCAGTCAACACAATTAACAGTGGGACCTTTTGTTGTATCTGGGTCTGAAACCTGCTTGTTGAATGCTATGTAGTAAATCAAGTGAAAGAGAAAAGTTGTGGTACACAGTCCTTTCACTTCAACATCAATATAAACCCAGTAGCTTTAACATATTGGTATAGCTACAATGTTGCTTATATTATTAGGAGGAGTACAGACTAAAAATAGTTCATCTAAATTAATTTGCAATGGCTGATGTAAGAAGCAAATAGCACTGATGTGAGGGTTATTGATGTGTGAATCCAAACTGTCATGATAGCAAAGCTGCATCAGGATTAAAATGCTAAAATTCTTTAAGAAATTTATTGAGTGATAGCAACGACCATAGCATGCTGACTATGCACAAAGGTCTTTGCAAATGTATTACCAAAGCTAGAGAACTCACCATGGAACATTGCTGAAAGATTCAAGTCAGACCAAAGTGTATAAATGTCATGCAGGCAAACCATTCAGCAAAAAGTGCAAGAAAGACTCAGCCAAGCTAGTGGAGGCCCGTGGAATACATGCAAATGACTCCTTAAGTACATACATTGTTTCAGCTACACGGCTTCTGAATACCGTGACTTTTTACTTTTTAAGTCTTTATGGGTACATTCAGGTCAATAAATCCAAATTCCACTGTATGCATGCCTCAGCCTTTCTGGAGACCTCATCAGTAAAGCATAAGTGGACTGTTTGGATAATCTTGTCTATAGTATCATGTACATTAATGCCAGTTTCCTGAATTTCCATCATAAGGGGCAGTTATCTTTAGATAATTAGTATTTATTGGTTTCATTTGGTTATGTTTAATTGGTAGCCAATAATGCAAGCCGGAATCAGCAAACAGCCTTGAAAATATACCACTTGCAACCTACTTCAAAATTGTCTGACCTCAGAGTTGGTTATATTAAGGACATGGTGAAGTGCCCTGCAGTCAGGGCTTTTCTACAGTATAAAATATTTTTGTACTGATAATCCCTTTTGCTGAATCAGACTTCCACTATCAGATCCTGATAAAACATACCACAGCCCTGCTCTCAGAAGTAATGAAAGAATTTAGCATACTGAAGATTTGTGTAGAGTTCTACTGGGTAGTATCACCCTTACACTCAAAAGACTTTTTGCAACAGTTGTGAAATTATTATCTAAGCATTGTGCAAATATCCGTGACTGCCTGCTCTGGTCAATCTCTCATCATGATGTTGTGTGTCCGGAGGATGACATCAGTTTCACTGTATAAGTTGCCAATATGGCAATATTATAGTTTGTTTTGTGTCTAACTTAGACAACTTAACTAAGTTAACCATATTAATTTGTCACATACAATTGACTTAAAAATGTAAATAGTCCATCTAAAGGAGGATTTTACTGTATACACCTTCTGAGATCAAATGCTATTTACAAAGTCCAATGAGTTCCAAGACATTGGTATTTTTATAAGGATGTAGGAAGATAAAATTAAGGCATTGTAAAAGGTGGGATAATTTGGAAAACTAAGCCTGATGAGTCCCATCAACTAGAATAGTTTCCAGTAGCAATGAAACATCTATTATGAGTGGAGACTTGAAGAAAGTATTCCCTGAAACACTATTTTTTTTCTTGGTCTTCATTTTTAACAAATGAACAGGTAAAATAGGTACATAATATTCTATCACCAAAGCCCCAAACAAGAAACTTACTTTTGCAACTTCTATTGAAACTGAAAAACACCCTTCACTCAGTATTTTTAAGCTAAATTAAAAAAACTAGAAAAATCACAAATGCAAAGCAAGTAATTTTGTTGTACCTTAATTATTCCTGGAGCTTTCTGACATAAGTTATGCATTCAGAGGAGTTAAAAAGCCGTTCCATGAAGCTGGTATAACAGAGCTACAGTATTCACATATCTTAACAGTGAATATAATAACAAGTTGCTGATAGGAAGGCAATGTAAATTAAAACATTCTAGGTTATGCATGCTAGTCCAGTGACTGAGTGATAATGAATTTGTCAAAAATGTAGTGATTGTGATGCACATATTGAGAGTGTATTTGTCTGTATATTCATCACAGGTGTCTCTGGGGATGTTTGAAGTGCTATGCTTTCACTTGAGCATGACGTGCTCTAGTGCCTATATGGTGGGAAATGATTACACAGCACTTTAATATTTTTTAGTGCAATTTATGAGACTGTCACACCTGTGATCATCCATTACAATGTCAAATACTAATGTGTAACATTTAAACCCAGAATCCCTCCATCCCCCTATATAATGTAATGTATACAAATAAATAAATAAATAAATAAATAAATATATATATATATATATATATATATATATATATATATATATATATAGATAGATATATAGATATATAGATATATATAGATATACTGCATGTTTGTACAACCAGGAGTTGACTGCATGATCTTAATCTTCTATTTTCATTAACAATACAGGAAACACTGTCAGAACTGTAACATCAGGCAAGTGGTATGCAGAGGGTTTTAAAAGATGGGGAACAGGCATTAATCACTCATAGGGGAATGGATGCATCTTTGTGTGTATGTGTGTGTATGTTTATATATATTTATAAAGTATCCGCCCTTAATGACAGAGTAATAACAGAGGAATCACACAAGAATTTAAGGGAGGTGTATGTATTACATCCAGTGGAAACCCTTGCTACTTCAGACGCTGGAGTAAGATCACATTTTTATTATAGGACAGCTTATGTGGTGTTTGCCTTGATAGTCAGTTGGATCCTGCCACAACAATGTTACCACGGACTAGGATTCAAATATAAAATACTAGGAAGTACTCTGTAAATCAAAAATCCACACCATCTTCTGTAGTTATAGGGTGAGGGGAATGGTTATGACAGTGTGTGTTAACTGCTCAGTGTGCGATTCTTCTCTATAACCTTATATACTCCATTTCTGACTGGTTCCCATAGCTTCTGGAAGAGAAATGATCTATATTGGATTTTCTGCATCATTATGGGAGATTTAAGTGTACACACAAGGCCGTATATACTGCACTACATTTTACAACTTTAACACATCCCAGAACACATTTTCTAACCCTGTCATTGTACTCATATTCCTACTTCTATTAAAACCCCCTAACTCTGCTCTCCATTTCCTGTACAAATCTTCCTCTCTTTTTATATATATATATATAAGAGAGAGAGGGAGAGAGTGACATCCTGCCTCCCTTCCTCTCTCCGCATCCAGTACTGTGAGGAAAAATCTCACAGGCTATCACACAGCCATCTCCAGCAATGTCCACTAAAGTCCATTGCTTGCACATCCAGTCTAACATGCTACCCCAGTATGGTATGCCAGGGAGCAGTTGTATGTGACAGCGTTGTACTACTCTATAAACTCTTTATCCATCTTGATAAGTCTCTGACTATATGAAGAATAGATGATGTGGTTCATTAAGACATTCTGTGGGTGGATTTGACCCTCTAATTTGGCCATAGGTGTGATTGTGCACATGTATGTGAAGTATGGAAAAAACACTGTGGCAGGGTTAGCCATCCATTGATGTGTGAACACTGGCTCTTAATGATTGTCACTACTGATGTAACACCCTGACTCCATGTGCATATATGGGAAAAAGTAGGTAATGGATGGACTGTAGAATCACATTATTTGTGCTTGCTAGACGGAGACAGACTGGGGACAGTGATCATGGAAACTGATATCTGCAACTAACGTGGACTCCACTGACATTTTCTTATTTTCTTGTCATTCTGAGGATGGTGCCTTACTATAGGGATCAGGGTAGTTTGAATATTGTGGCTAAAGGCTTCTGCTACTCTACCAAGATCTATTAGCATCTGTTTCTATAGTTAGCTATGGATGAATTTTCCTTGCTTCTTAAAGTACCAGATTGTTGTACACAGGGATTAGGTAGGTGAAGCTGCATGCATTTGAGGTGCCTGTGGTGGTCAATTAGAAGACAAAATGCATCAAAGGGCACTAGTAGCACATTACAAAGTTATAATACAGTGCAGAGCTTTCTTTCCCCTTTTAAAGGTTCTTTTCCATAACAACTTGGTATGGTGTTTTCTTTACATTACATTTGTCTGATAGCAGACGGAGACAATTAGCCTATTTACTCTGCTCTTTAAGTAAATGTTAAAGTTTCTAACTCCCTTCCATCCCATCATTCTCATGCCTTGAAGGCCTTTGCTGAATTTCTCCCTAAAGTCATACTAGTACACCTCTCCATGAATACACAAGCCTCTGCATACAGAGTTATAACAGTGGATAGTGTGAGTAGCCGGTTCATACTGATGCTTATGACATTGCCTCAGTCTGACCTTCTTGCTCAAGCCAAATCCTTCACACCTCTCTGAAAGACCTTTTACAATCATATTATTACTCTATGTACCTTCAGGCACAAGGCATTGTTTAAAACATATCCATGTGACACCTGAGCTGTTTCTATGATTTATACATCTGGCATATGTCTAAACTATACCAAAGTTTCCTGCAAGATGATTTCCCCATGGGGTCTTTGAATTATTCACCAGATAGGCAAGCAATACTGGTTTCTCTTCTTAGTTGCTTGATTTATGGAGAAAGGGGAGACCATGGCTACCTGATTTAAAATGTCCATCAATGGCCATTTCTATTAAATTCTGTGTTTTTCGATTGTATTAAATGATCAGATCATTCCCACTGGTTACTATTCACATTTTACATGCCAAAAATCTTTTCTTTGAACTTAAACTTAATACAATTACTTGTCAACAAGTCACTGTTCTTTGTCCCGACAGTCAAAACAGACTAAGTTTGACATATACCACTCATCTGTCTACAGATTTTATCCTCGTATTTTTGTTTGGCTCCTTCTAAATGTTATGCATTTTTTCTGGTAAATCATTGAGGTTTGCAGTTACTAAATAATGACATACATTTGATTTTCAGACTTCATACCCTTTAGAAAATAAATAAACAATAAATAAATAAATAAATAAATAAATAAATAAACACAAAACCTGTTATTCTAGCAATGTAGTAAGTTTGTAAGAACTATTTTAGGAATTCATGCCCCTCCTAACTTTTGGCTTTGCCCAGAATTCTTGGGCTAAGAAGTTGAGAGACTTAGTTTGACATTGACATTGTGTAAAAACTGTGCAGAAGTGATTATAAACTATTAAGCACTCTCCATCAAATATGGTTTCGGGACAGATTTAGAAATGTAATACAAATACTGACCACTTTATAAGTTCATTTTATTGGAAAATTATAAGCAAGAATGACAGGGGTGGATCTAGACAAAGAAGTAAAAGTGCACCTGACCTTATTCACCATGGGTGAGTTGAGTAATAGGAAAACAAATAAAATCTAAATGTGGGACTACAGAAAAGGAATACTTTGTTAAGCTATGGGATCCTTCTGAAATTAAAATGGAAGACAGGAGGCAAGTATGGAGAATGAACAGCCTGTAGATAAAGATAAAGTAGCATATAACCATTGGAAAGAGGGATAAAAGAAGAGAAAGGCTTGGAGGAGAAAATGGTCAACATGGCTGAATAGGAAGGTAAATGGGTGGTATATGCAAATGAAAGGGCGTGGTATATGCAAAGGAAAGGGCTAACTAAGAGTTACAGTAGGGAGGAGAATAGTGTAGATGGTGAGCATAAAGATGCAAGGAAAATGCCTGCAAAGGGAGTAAAAAATGAAAAGGCAGTGCCGGGAATACTACAGGAGAAAGAATAAAGAGAAGGAAGACAGAATTTCTTAGGTATACACAGGAAACCAAGAGGTCAAGGCAGATCTACAGCGATTGACCGTGGGAGGAAGAAGCACAGTGAGAACAAGAAAAAGGCAGACATTTTCAATGTATTTTTCACTTTAATCTTGACATATAAAAGGAAAAAAGTATATCAACTTTGGAAAAGAAAAGAGGAAAATATGCTTTCTGACAGTCTGTTATATACAAAAGGAAATCATAGAAAAGTTATTAAAGTAATAATTAAAGAAAGATGAAGCACAATGTTCTGAAACATACCCCTCAGGATCCTAAACATCTTGGCTGATGCATTTATAGATCCACTGGAAAAACTCTGAGACTTGCCACTCAGCACTAAAAAGATTCTCTAGGACTGGAGAAAGACCATCCACTAGGCAAAGATAACTAGTTAGTATTTTGGGAAATAATAACCTGTAGGATAAGGACCAATGTGAATCTGTAAAAATCAGGCCATTTCAGTTAACTAGGAAGAGGCATAGAGGTCAGGCAAGTGCAGGAGGAAAAGTGATTAAATGATGTATTCAAATCTTATTCAGAGTTTAAAAACACAGAGCCAAAAAGAACTCTCACCAATACAGAGAAGCTTATAACATTATCTATCATATTTTCAAGGTATCTAGGCTTGTCTTTTGTTCATGTTATCAGTTACTGGTGATTTATAAGAATAGTAAGTTAAGCATAGAAGGGGCTTGGTGAATAATATAGCAATAACCCACGCCTGGGTGTGGGTAATGCTAAATTTACCCACGGTTGGCGTGGTTTGGTCCCGAGGGCGAAGCCCGAGGGACCAAACAAAGCCAACCGTGGGTAAATTTAGCATTACCCACACCCAGAAGTGGGTTATTGCTATTATACCATGACATTATTTAAGAAAAGAAACTATTACTTTTCTTAAATAATGGCATAGTATAATGCCTGTTTGCTGCCCTTCCGCAGATGTCTGGCATCGCGGCAGCTCTGATGTACTGCGCGCCTGCGCAGTACATCAGAGTTGAAAGCAACGGAGAAAGCAAGATCTCCGTTGCTTTTTATGTCTCGCTATGTTAAATGAGTTTAACATAGCGAGACAGTTTTAAAATAAGCAACGGAGATGTCCGTTGCTTATTTTAACTGTCTCGCTATGTTAAACTCATTTAACATAGCGAGACACTAAAAAGCAACGGAGATCTTGCTTTCTCCGTTGCTTTTAAACACTCGCTATGTTAAATGGGTTTAACATAGCGAGACAGCTTTAAAATAAGCAACGGAGATCTCCGCTTGCTTATTTTAAAGTGTCTCGCCATGTTAAACCCATTTAACATAGCGAGACAGTGTTTTAAAACGAAGTTATACTAATGGAAAAAGTCCGGCGACGGACCTTTTTCCATTAGTATAACTCGATTTACAACGGGCACGCTGGCCAATCAGCGTGCACGTTTTGGGGGGATCATGGTATAATGACATTTTAATGCAACATCAGAAATGCCAAAGACTGAAAGCTATAAATTCTGTTGATTTGGAAAAATGATTGTTGTACCCATCATATCATAAACACTGGCATCTTTACCAGGAGGTAAGGTTAGCATAAAACAAAATTTTATTTCTGACTTTGGCTTCACCTAAATCCATCTGAGCCATATCAGAGGAGATGGATTTAAACCAATGACAAAATCATCCAACACATTATTAAGTTTTACAAATCTTTGAATACCTTGGAAATCTTGACCAGATTCTATAAAAAGTTTCCCTTAAAGTTTTAACATGTTATGCAACCAAGTACAGAAAAAAGAAGGATGGCGTGTCGGAAAGTAAGGGTTTAGTTAGTGCACTGAAAAGGTACTCCTTTTCAGACAAATTAACTACACCATTTTAAATGTTCACTCCTTTATTCTAGGATGATATCAAAATTGTCATCATCATCAACAGAAATGATGTCACAGCAGTCCTCACCATCAGCCTCCACACCTTCATAACAAGCAGTCTTGCCCACTTCTTAGTCATATGCTGGGCTGGGGGTGTGGAGGAGCTGTTTTGCTTACTAGTATATATATGCTCAATGAAGTCATAAAAATGAGTTGCTTTTCACAAAACACTTCAGTAAATGTGATAATTAAATTCAGAATAAGAATTCTGACTTAAAACTTCATTATCAGTTTGACTGATTGCTCTCAGTTTCAATCAGAAAACAGCCAGAAAGAGCATATATTGTCATTTGCAGCTATACCTCTCAACTGTACAGATTTTTGCAGAAGGTCCAGATTTTTACCTCCTATTTTTGACTTGTTTTTCATAAAACTGTGTTTTTCTGGCAAATTAGTAAATACTTAAGTCAGAAAACAATGACATACATTTGAATTCCAGACTTCATAGCCTTGAGAAAATCCATGCTCATGCATACTCTAGCAACATTCTACGTCTGTAAGAGCAATATTTAGAAATTGTCCCTATTTTGGGGTCTTTGTCCCACTTTTACGTATAGCATTGTCCAGATTTCTTGCCCTAAGAAGTCTATTTGCAACTTTTGAGAAGTGATGCTTTCAACTGCTAGTCATACTTATAACATCCTGCATGGGATGCATGGACTTTAGCTGGAGAGTTTTTTTATCATCTACTTTCAATTACATTAATCTAGGTTGATCAAAATTAATAAAATGCTTACTTTTAGCCAAGAACAGATCAGGAAGTTAATATCTGCAGTGATCTGTTAAACTTAACACAGACACCCTCAAAGATGAGAATTGTTTGTTTGTGTCTTTTGGCTTTTCCCGGTTAAGGGTCGCCACAGCAGCACTCCGGTCCGCTAATGATTGACAGTTGATTTTTACGTAAAGGCTTGCCAGGCCTGATGCACAGCCTTCAACGAAGGTACGCCCATTCACGCATGTCTCCACGCAGAAGACAATCTAGCTGTGAATCGAACCAGACAGCATCTTACTGTGAGGCGACAACGCTACCGCAGCACTACCACCGTGGGTGACTACTACTCCTCTAAAATGAATTAAAAATAGCCTGGAAAGCATGATTTTTGTTTTGCGTTGACATAGATATGAGGAGTGTCGTGAAGAAATTGCCAAGTACAAACCAGGTAATAAATATTGTTTTTTAACGCTGTCTCAGACAGAAAGTCAAAGTAAGACTTTTGAGGTGGTTCCTTCTTGAGAAGAATTATCGGCAGTATCACCAACATTTCTAACAGCCAGCTCTGTCCAGAATACCCTGTCATGCTCTGCCCAGAGGCAATAATTTTTATTCTGAAAGTATTAGAAATGGAAATCACAGTGTGAGGTATTGCTGGGTAAATATGAATCTAGGATAAAAATTGCTTTAAAAAGAAATATGCTGCTTAGGAGCCCAAATTAACTTTGCTACCCTGAGACCTTTACCCGCAACATGAATGTGCCTTCCATCTTCCTTCTCCCAACAAGTGACATCACAGGCAGCCACTGTGAGCCCAAAGGGAGGATTCATAAATTAGTGGACAAACTCAAGCTAGTAGGAACTTATACCCAAGTGTAATAAGGTAATAATAATGGTGAGATCTGCTAAACATTTTATTATTATCTGGGTATCTGAGACCAGACCTTGAAGAAAACTGAACTAGAAGTCATGCATGGCTATCCTGACCTGTAAATATTTTCTACTGGTTCACCTTATAGGAAAAAGAAGGGAAGCATTTTCCATATTCACTGTGACCATTAAGGAGATTTCAGATACTAAAGGGAAGGTATTTTTAATTCTGAAAATTCAAAACATCTTTACCCTTGTATCTTGGCTTCAAGAGCTTATGTTTGGGATAGGGTACTACTGTATATTTTGGAGTACTTGATTGTCTATTTTTATAAAAGTTGTAGTTAATTTTTGTGTTATTAACTTCTGAAGCCAAAACTAATATTGTGATGCTTTGGTGAACTGGTGTATATGGAGATGACTCTGCTCTTGTTTACTTAGAAACATTTGACTGACTGTTATAACTTGTAAAATTTTGTCTTTTGTAATCTGATGAATTATCCTTTTGACATAAATGAAAAAATGAAGCAATATGATTATTTCCTAAAGTTATTTAGAAAATATTGTGGCTTTTTGATGGCATGAGTTCCACGGAAATCTTTAAGCTTTTGTCTTCTACCATGTTTGTGGATGTTGCTTTCTACAGAGTAACTTCTTAGGAGCTGGAAAATGCATGGGCTGTCAGGGATTGGTGAATAAAATAGTTCATTAACAGTAGACTATATTTTATTTTCTAATTCAGTCAAAATGACTTCAGCTGAATAGCAGAACAGATTATGTTGGTTCATTGGAGCGTCTATCATGTCTACTTTGTAAGGTTAAGACCAAAGCCTGGCATATAATTGTTTTTGTTACTGGTGAGCCAGAAGCTGTTATTGCATTTTGCGCTATATTATAGGCACATTTTGATCACATGGGTACTGATGTTTTCCTTATGGCCATTGAATGTTGTACTTTTTTTCTGTTCTCTCAAAAAAGAAAGACAGAGTGATATCCTTTACTTCTTAGAGGATAGTTGTCGGGTATTAGACCATGCATGTAAGATAAGCTAAAGATATATAACTGCCACAGTTTCTAAGCTATATAGTCTTCCCATAAGACTTTTTACAAACTTTCCTGTACCTGGTGAAGGAAATCTTCCATTTCTTTTCCCCAAAAGGAAAAATGGTCATAGAGAACAGAATTCTACTAGGACAGCTTGTATATGGTCCACCCATCACATCATGTGCCTCAAAGAAAATCTCACTGTTTGTACAAACTCCTACCAGTTATATATGTAGATATATTACACTGGCTTCTCACACATAACAACATTGTAATGCACTACCCAAAGCTAAATGGCTGTCCATATTACAAAGATACACCTTATTACATTCACCCCTACTATCTAAACCACTCCCCAGAGACTCATTCAACTTCTACATAAGCCAGTTGATCAAACGATCAGCTACTTACAACCTCCATTTACAATCCAAGCTTTCTTTAATAACTGCATGAAACAAACTCCACACCACTGACCGTTCCTTCTTAATCATTGCAACAGAAGCACAGAGGATACTTCCGGTGCACCTGAAAGAAATCTCACCTTACAAGAAATTCAGAAGTTAACTTAAAATATGCATGCATAAGAAAGTCCAATACAAATGCTTAGAATCACTGGGAATAACAATATAACATAATGATATATATAAATTCTACTTCTAGTACCACTCTTCACATTTCTCCTGCTAATATTCCCATGGACAGCTAAATAACCCTCACCTCTAGTCCACCTCACAATATTCCTAACCTCTCTGATCACTATCCTCCCCTCCTCCATTATTCCTCCTTACCCTCTCTCCCTTTTTACCCCCTTTTTACCTTTTGCTCTTGTCTTTCTTTCTTAATGTAAATATTGTAAAAACAGTATACTAGCAATACTTACTGTGCTTATGGTAATCTTTTTCCATATTATACATGCTATCCTCTAATCAACTTTGTGTACTTCAACCTACGAGCTTATTGTTACATTGGTATTTGTTGAGAACTTTATTTTCTAGTTTTCAATTCATATTTTGTATTTTAAGATTGTATGTCTGGCTTCTGTTTTTACTCTATAGTCCCAGGCTGAGCCTGAAAATGACTCAGATGAATTAGTGATTTACCTTCTGTGAACAAATGCAAACAAAAATAAAAAATAATCAAATTTAGAAGCCTTATTGTTTGGTAAGGGAGAATAAATTCAACATTTTCATTTGCTCTTGCAAATGGACAGTATTATGATTTCTGAATAACCGTTCGCTGTTCATTGGTGATTTCAATTACCTGTCTGCTCTTTTAATAACTGGGACCTGACAGCCAG
This sequence comes from Protopterus annectens, assembly GCF_019279795.1. Taxonomy (NCBI): domain Eukaryota; kingdom Metazoa; phylum Chordata; order Ceratodontiformes; family Protopteridae; genus Protopterus; species Protopterus annectens. The sequence continues at coordinate 19,210,815 of NC_056733.1, forward strand.
GAGCTGCTCAAAATATATTTCAAATATCCCAAAGGAGTCAAAGGCAGGGAATTGCAATTGTTTAACATTGATTAGCTTTCATTAATTTATTTAAATAGCTCATTGTAAGAGGTATGATTGTTATAGTACCATACGGGTGTGCATACATTTGCAATTGCTTTATGCACATAAATGTTATACCTTCAAGTACAGACCTCAGTAAAGGAAGTGCTGGTTATCAGTAACTATATGGTATCAATGTGTAATGATGGAGACAGTAAATAAGTAGAGTCAGAGGTTTCCTGAAGGTGGGGGGGGGGGCTATCTCAGCATCCAGTCCGGCCTCTAAATGAAGAGGTAAGTGTGTTCATTTATCTGTTAAATAGGTAGGAAGACTGACCCAGACTGGACCCTTTTTTAGCCATGATTCAAGCTGGAGACTGTGAAAAGCTTTAAACGTTGAGAAGATTTGGTCATGTTCTCTCCTGCTACCTTTACTAAGCCATAGTTCTCCTCCACTAGACTTTAGCAGTTAATGAAAATTCTGAAATAGTAGCCTGTGCTGGAAAACCTGATGGAAAAATTGGTGAATGTAATATAGATTCCTGTATAAGTACACAAATGTTTTGTTTGTGTACCATATAAATGTCTTGCCAACACTGGCCTTCATATGAATGACCAGAAATCACCGCTTGTTGATGTTCTGTGTCATGATTCACCTGTACCTCTGTAAGTGTAGGGAACCTTCATTTTTCACTATCTATAATGATGTTTCCTTTTCTATATTAATTTCTATGAAAAGCTGCTTTTCCTTGTGATAGGAGCTTTTGTGAAAATCTCATCAGTATGCAAAGAAACTGAAGTAGGGGACCATTTTGTTTCTTTTTTCTACTTCCCTTCTCTATTCCTTCTTGGGAAGCTTCCCCGACCTTCCAATATGCTTTGCTGCATTCTCATTTTGAATCTTCTTCTTTTCCAGCTTTTAACATTTTCTGAACCCATTTCAAATGTTTTATTTTGTCAGATTTTTTAAATATGGAACAACTTAACCATTCTGAGCACCATGAACTACCTATAAGCAAAGATCACATTTTGTATTAAAGTCATTTGGTACTTTCTATCTGCCTTCCACACTTACACTTGTTTTTTGAGTATTGACTTTTCAGCGGATGATAACAATAACATGAACTTCAGAATACATAAAATATAAACACTAACCATTCTCTAATTTTCTAAAGAAATAAATAATTTATTGTAAGACTTATCAACCCTGCAATATCTATCAAATGTGGAAAGTGAATACCCCACAACAGGAAACATTGACAAGTGAACAATAGTCTCAAACTAGTGAGACTATATGGTAACCCCTGTCAGCAAAGCACTGGTATAAAACTGACCAACAAAGGCAAGGGTGCTAAGACTGGGTAAACAACCTTGGGCAAATTAGCCTATCAAACACAGGAAAGGTCATGAAGAAATTGATATTGGACAAACTTTTAGGAGAACTAAACATCTAGATATGGCAAATACATACTGACATGCACAAGAAGAGTTCTATAGCAACTTGTAACTAACATTTCTATACAACAAAGTAATTAGAGCATTAGATGAAAATATACAAACATATGGACGTTCTATTGATCTTTATTGATCTTTCTTAGTATACGACAAAGTAAATCATGCAAAATTCATTGGCAAACTTTGTAAACATGGACTTGCTACGTTTGCTAAATTGCAAATGTTGGTTGAGTACTGGTCCTGCTTAGGAGAGTGTAGGAATTATGGTAGTGGAGTGCCACAGGTGTCAATCCTAGGGCCAAACCTGTTCTGCCTTTTCTTGTTTGACATGAATATTTCATCAAATGTTTTCTGTTGCTAATACGCAGGTGATCTTATACTTTATAAGCAAATGGCTAAAATCTATTTAGGGGGAACAGGCAAATGAGAATTCCATGACCATAAAGCCTAGTAAGGCTAATATAATTACCTTTGTGCCTAGATTAACCGATTCTGCATACAGCATTGGTAGCAATAAAATAGATCATGTCTCTAAATATAAAACTATGGGCATATGTAGTAACTTACATTTAGACTTCTCACAGAAAACAGGTGAAGTGGTAAGGGCCTGTAACAAAATCGTAGGCTGTATAAAAATGATGAAGTCTAGAAGTCAGGATTTACCTCTTTTCAGGGGAGACACAAGCTGGTACTCATGCTTACTGGAGGAGACACGCCCAGGATTTTATGAGATCTTTATTTGTAAATCTAATTAACTCAAAGAAAGATTGTAGTGACTTTTTTATGGTTTCCTTACAGACACACTGCAGATGCACAAACTCAAAACAGTTCAAAGAAAATTTACTAAAATTATTTTAGTAAACTTAACACCTAACAATCTTGAACTATCCTGTATCAAATACAAATGCATAAAAGGGTTGTCTGATACAGGTGTATAAGGCCACAGGGGACTGGCTCTTTTGGAATGCCTAGAATTAAAGATGGAAGAATGTCAATGAACTCACATTACCCTTATTTAAAAGAAATAATAGAACCACTTTGAGGTTGTTAGAGAGAATTGTGGCCAAATGGAAAAAGCTACTCATTGTGTTAAGCATCAGCATATAGGTTCATAGGACATTACTAGACTAATGGCCCTAGAGGCCTTACAAGCCTACCCATATTTATCCCGAGTTGCCCCAATTTTCATTGGTTACGTTAGTGAAGTTTGCAGAAGTAAGGGTCTATGGTAGTTAATACTGACTTCCTCTGTCCAGGAGGGACATGGGCAAGACCTCAGCGGTGAATCTGTCGTCACTCATCCATTGATCTACGTTGTGTTTAAAGAAAGTCAGGGAAGGGCACGAAATTCACATGAACTGGAAGCTTGTTGCAGAGAAGTGGAAGTCTCTGGGAGTTATATCTGTCTCTCCAGCATGACCTTTTCATGTCAGAGGCTAGGTGAAGATCCCTGGAGTGAATGACCCTCTTGCAGTTTGATTTATACAAGTGCAGCATTTTCATGAGGGCCAGGTCAAAGACTGCCCTGTAAACCAGGCACAGGTCACCCCTTATCAATCTGTAAGAGACAGAATGCAGTGAAAAGGCTTTCAGTACTTTCTGCTTAAGACTTGTTTTGTGTACCCTGTAATTCCTTGGTGAGAAACCTCTGTGGTCTCTAATTGTTGCAGGTGTCTGGTGAAGTACATGCAAAAGGGAGCACTGTATTCAATTATTGGTCTGATAAGGGCCAAGTATAATGGAATTATAACATCTTTAGATCTAGATGCAATGCATTTACTTATAAGATATGCCGTATAGAAGGATTTCCTTACTATGTTGGTATGTGTTGGTCAAACCTCAGATTGCTATCAACCTGAGTAGCTGGATCACCTACCAATGGGTTTATACTCTAGATTCACAATAATTGATAATGTCAGGTAATATATGCTTTATGACATGGCAGGTGATTTGGGTGCAATCATGAGCTTGAATTATCATTATACTGTATTGTAAATCAGGCAATTAATCGGTCAATCTGGCAACCAATCCATATACTACTTGGTCGAGGGAGGCTACTCTGCTGAAGAAGAACAAAATACATCTGATGTTTCAAATTAAATCGGACAAAACAGTCCAAAATCTGGACAGGACATTCAGTTACTGAAGGCTCGATGGCTGGTCATGCAGCCAATTACTGTGAACCTGAAGGAAAAGAATCAGGGGACCTGTCTATGCCCCTGGTGACCTTAGCTTATTCAGCAACTTGAGTAATGGAGGGAGGAATGAAGAGTTGATGCCTGCTTAACTTCTGTAAGATATGGAGGGCCTTTGGGGGTTCTGCTTCAGTGGTAACTCCTTTCAGTGACTGGAAATCAATTCCAGAAGTGCAGAGCAGTGTATGGCAGGAAGCCTGATACTGTGGCATGAAAGGAAGCAACATGTCTACCCTCTGCATGACATACACATTGTCCTGAAATCAGTTGAAGATGATGACTGATCAGAATGGCATTCCATGTAGAATGAATTGAAATGAAGATATGACAATATGGGTAGCTATACTTGGAAAACTTTCAAAACACAACAGCAATACTGTTATGGCCCAAACATATACAGAGAGTTTTTATCAGTAGGGAAGAAAGATAAACAATAGAGCCTGCACCTCCAATTTTGGGAACTGTGCCTTCCTTCATATACTTCTCTGATAACTACAACTTACTAGCAGGCTGTAGCAGAATGAGAGAGAATGAATGGGCCGGTTTAGATTTCACTCATTCAAATAAAAGCTGTGGACATCTGTTCTCTGATCTTTCAGAATTATTTTAAACCAGACACAGATTCAGAAACATCTTATTAGAACATCTTCAGTCTTATCTGGAATATGATTTTTAAATGACCAGTATTTGGGCTATGTTTTGATAGGTGTTCTGCTAATTTAAAGAGTAGCCCAATAAAATATGAGGAAAGATAAGGCACTAACAGTCATAAATAAGGAAAAAAAATCTGGATTCCCTACAACAGTTGTCATATTGATATGTGAGATTATAAAATGGCATAATGGCAATGTTTGATAACTGCAAGGATATCATTAACTGACAAGCATGGAGAAATACTGAATAAATGGGATTTTGGGAGGAATTCATTTTTAAAAATATTAAGGATAGGGAAAGAGCTATGCAATGCCATTGTTTTATCAATCATATTTTTTGTTCATTTGGGATGGTTATGAAAAATAATTTTTGTCATTTACTTGTCATAAAGACAAAAAGAGGGTTAACTTTTTTAAATATGGAAGTATATAAGGTTTCAGACACTCACAGTTTAAGTATTGTTATCAGTTATAAAAATTTGGCCAGCAGTGCTATATTGCATTATCACAGTGCATCCTTCAAATTAAAAAAAAAAAAAAAAATAGTATCAAGGGTCAGTATGTCAGAATTAAATATTTGACTGATAAATAAATAAAAAAAATGATAAATAAATAAAAAATGATGCATTACTAAAATCATTACTTAAATTTGTAGGAAGGAGATACCCACAACAAACAATTTCTAAAATCATTAAGGGAGATAGTAGAAACAGATGAACATAAATAAAATGTGGGGACAATAACAGATCAATTTATTTATATGCCTTTGGTATGTTTAGTAGACAGTGTTTCTATAAAAAAAAGTTATAAAAACGATTGGTGCATACTTCCAGTGAGTTATAAAGTAATAAAGACTGATGGAAGTGAAACATTGTTTATAAATAAAAAGGGAAAATATTACACATTTATTTATTTATTGATTGACATTTGGTTACCATGAAAGTCCAACTGGGTCAGAAATATTAATTTTTAGTGGAGGACCAGGGAGAAAAGCTCCAAGAAACATTGGAAGTAACATACTTTTAATACACAGACAATACAATAATTAGTATTTACATTCAGTCAGACATACAGTAGGAAGAGATAAAATAAAAGATCCATAATGTTTAGTAATCAATAAAAATAAAATAAACAGCACAGGGTAAGTTTTGGTGAATATTTCAACATAAGTCAGAGAGACCAGGAGGTAAATAGGAGATTATATATTAGGCAGCAACAGGATAAGAAAGAGTTATTGGATATTCCAGTTGTAATAGCATAAGATAGTAGGTATTGCCCTACTAAATGTAGTGAGAAATGGGGGAAATAGGTAAGGGGCAAAAAAGAGGGGGTAGATTATAAGAGTAGTATGAGGGTAATAACTAGTAAGAACTAAAGAAGTCAGTTGGGATAAGTACAGAAGCAGATCTATGATTTAGATAAGAAATATTGTAACTTCTGCTTAAACCGTATGAGGCTAGGGTTTACTCTGATTGTTTCAGGTAGGAAGTTCCAAGTTTTATACTCGGGTAGGAGTATGGCTTTGTCCAGCTGATTTTTTTTTTTTTTTTTTTGTATATGCAAGTGGAGGAGTTTTATCCTCAGATTAGAGATGCCTTATTGTTATGAAGTTGTATAATATAGAACTGAAGGACAGCAGAGTCATTTTTGGGAGGCATATGAGTTGAGATTACTCATAAAAAGGGGAGTTATAAATGTCAGGCCTACTCTACACGTAGGTATGTGGCAGGCAGCCCCATCCTTTTTGTCCAGTGTATCACAGGCAAAGTTCTTTATGTAGGAAAAACAGATAATTTAAAGAGCATCTGTATGAGCAGCATTTGGAAGTTAAAAATAAAAATCTTGTCAAAGCCATCAGTAAATATTTTGTTTTTGCAATGGTTTTAAAATGTACATCTTTTCTGCTTTAGATTATGTAGCAGAAAATTTTAATGGCAGCAGGGATGATGAACTGGTTTATAAAGAAATGAAGTCATCCTAGTTTGAATGCAGCCATTACTTACAAATATGTTTTAAATAAATGTAAGAATTTGAAGATCTGTAAATAGTTTTATAGGTACAATTTTAGATATACTTTGATCATGTGTTTTATCATGTGACTTTGTAGTAAGTTTATTAAGAGTTTATTTGCTTAATTAAGTATTCTGAAGAAGACTTTGTTGTGGCTGAAAGTACCTAATATTGTTTTTTTCCAATCAATAGTCAGTTCATTGTTTTTTTTTTTTTACTAATAAATTGTAAAGAACACAAGCTAACTCCCTAATCAGTGACTGTTATAGAGGTACAGGAAGAATTAAGGTAAGTGCTTGATGTTAATTTCCTTCTTTTGACATAGACTCTTAATAGATGAAGGATCCTAACTGATTTTTGTAGATGAAGGTAAAATCTCTGTAGGTATATATTTTGTCTATTTGCAGAGTTTCCAAACAACTGTATGCAGACTTTTGTATGTAGACTTTTGCATGCAGACAACTTTTGTTGACTGACTGTTCTATTGTAAACTGATTTCCAGTTCAGATACTTTGCTGTTCTCCAGTTTTATATGAAAACGTGCATATGGTGGCAGAAAATAGACTCATACATCTCAACCTCTTAGCACACAAAATCTGGCCAATGCCAAACATAATGGTGGGGCAGAGACCCAGAATCAGGATGGGTGCTGAATATTGCTCCTATAAACTTAGGAAGTTGCTAGAATAAAATACAGTTGTGTAAGTAAATGTATCATAACAGTAGATGTCCAAATAGATCACTGCTGCAGTAGCCTAAGCTACATGAATTATATCTTGCATAGGGTATAATAACCAACCGGCTTTCCCAAAGCGTAAGGACATCTCCTATGTGCCCAGACCATTAATACCCACAATTAGAAAGGGAAAAAATCAGCAGTCTGGGTGTCAAACCCTTCAGAGCTTTCGTGCCAACTGAAGAAGGAAGGCTAGAGCCCTGAAACAGGTGCATGTTATTTTTTATAAAAATAAGAGTTCTCACCCTGGCAAACAAAATCATGAAAATATAAGGGGGATAGAGGGAAGAAGTGGCTGCTGTAGCGCTGTGATCTATTCGATCATCGACCGTCATGGCATGTTTCTTAGACAACTGTTATATGTTATCATTAGATCACTGCTGCAATAGCCTTAACTACTGGATGGGTAGAATACCAAAGCTTGGAATGGGTGGGTCCAGGGCCCCTTGGAGAATGGTCTTAGCAAAGCCTATTCTGTACCTGGAAATGGAGTCTAGCTTATAGCGCTTTGTAACAGTACATGGAGAGGATCACGTTGGTGCCTCTAAAATACTGCTAGAGTATGTCCATTTCCAAAAAGCCACTGAAAAAGCCAAGGCTCTGGTAGAATGAGCCTTAACCATGCCTAGAAAGTACATATTACATGGTGGGAACAATAAACAAAAGCAGCACAAGACACTAATTTGGAAATGCTCTGCTTTGACTCTGGTTGCCCTTTTTTTACTTATCTTTAAATAAAATGAGCAAATGGTCAGAATTTCTGAAGGTTTAGTTCTGGCAGCCTAATATCTGAGTTGTCTGTGGACATCCAGAATATGAAGAATCCTTTCTCCCTAATTGTTATATTCTGGATA
>NC_056733.1:19223759-19283759 GCF_019279795.1 Protopterus annectens
ATTCTACACCACAACACAAACCCATTCTATTCCAGCATACCCAGCACAACAAAATAAATAAATAAAATACAAGCAATATAGTGAACAGGAAAGTTTTGCTGTGATCCTGTGTGTCTGTTTTAGTTTTATCACCTGAATGTTCTTTGGAGAGTCCTTTTGAATCTACAAAATGATCACAGATACATGGAAAAGGTGGAAAGTCATATGGGAACATTCCCTTGCAAGTGAATAAAAAGGTATCTGTTTTGCAAGCCTGCTTCAGAAATTCTGGAGCAGAATTTTTGTAGTTTGTTGTGAATGGAGGCAAATAAGTCTCTTTGAGGTGTTTCCCATATATGGAGCAAATCCTGTTCTGGTCCTACTCATGTTGTCTGTAATGTAAGAAGCTTGTAGAGTGAGACTGTGCTGAATTGCTATATCTCAAGCTACCATGGCTAATCTGCACAGAGGGTAAGAAGAGGTATATGCTGTTTATTTATGTACTACATCACTGTGATGCTTTCTGTAATCACTTGTATAGATCCTGAGGACCATAGATGGTTGAGAGAGTTGAATGTATTTATTACTGCCAGCATTGCATTGATATTGAATTTTGGCCTGTCTTTTTTGCTGATCAAAAATTATCGGCTTTTTCATTAGAAATTACTGTATAGTGGGGGTCAGAGCATATGCACTTTGCTCACTATAATATGGTCTCACAACATAACTAGCAGGGGATAAGAGGGCACAGGGGGTTTGCCTCCCTTGCAAAAAATCTGTTTTTAACTACTAAGACTTTTCCAGTTATCTCTAATAATATTTTAATCACTTTTTCATCCAAAGAATTCTGTATTAACATTCCAGTACAAATATTTTCCATATTTCCAGTCTTATTGCACATAATGCCTGTATTTCTCCTTCATTAAACTTTTGATTAACAAACTTCTCTGGATAGCCTCTAACTATGAATCTATATGCCAAGGCCCTCCCTTCATAAATGAAGTCATCAATTTCAGTAAGCCTACTAACTCTCATTAACTTCCCTTTTTCAATATTGTCTTTGATTCTTCTAGGATGCAAGCTTTCATACCTTAAGTAAGCATTATTTTGCATTTCGTTTTTATAAATTTTAGTTACTAACTTATTATTGGTAAAAACTAAAACATCCAAAAACGTACACTATTAAAATCATAATTGGAAGTGAATTTTAAAAAGGTAGTAACATTATTGATGTATTCAAAAAAAAAAAACTAAACATTCAAATCACCTTTCCAAATTAAAAAAGTCATCACCAATAAAGCATTTGCAAAAAAACTCTATTACCAAAACACTTACTATAATAAATAAAATCTCTTTTCCCATGCACTCATGAAAACATTGGCATAACTAGAGCCCATAGCCACATCCATGGCTATGCCATTTACCTGCTGAAAAACAATTGAATTAAGTTATTATTATTTTTTTAATTTAATATGATATCTAATGTTTCCATTATCATAAAAAATTTCAAAACACAACAATTCCAGTCTCTCAAAGTCCATTCCTACTTCATTAGGTATTGCAGTATAAAAAAAACTGGATACCCACTGTAACTAAATCCAACTCAGTTAGGTCCACTTATTCAAGTCTACTCGTAAAATCAAAGAACATATGGTACCCACCTTACCACTCCTTAAGTGGAAAAGCTCAGAGGTACTGCTGTGGTAAAAATGGCAAATGAGTGGCACATCATCTGCCTTTTTTTTTTTTTACTCTCAGCACATCTTCTCTCTGTGGCTCTTTCTTTGCTTTACCATTCCAGTACTCGGCATATCACATTAAATGACACAAACTACATTTTATTGCAAACAAACAAGTAGCTTTCCTGTATGTACCTAGCTTGTTTACACTTGCTTTAGGAACAGGGTGGGAATATTAAATTTGATCTGATGCTGACATATATGTCCATAGGTTTATAGGTACATGTGTTGTCTTACAAACATGTGGCATACAGCATAAAACATGTTACCACTGTGTCATCCAAAAAGTGCTGCCACTGCTCTGTAGCTATATAAATGTACAAACATACATTAGTGGGTTTTACTGATATTATCACAACTGAATACTTATGATTACTGTGACATAAGTCCATACCTTAGTGACAATAGCCATGGACAACAAAGACCGTCAGCAGCCATGCACGGGAAAGTGTCAGTGCAATTCAGTTAAGTTTCCGTATTGTGCTGTTTGCTCCTGTGGACTAGTCTAGATACAACAGTGTAGCAGTATGTAACACTTACTGTAGTAATGTGAGTGCACAAAACTGCTGGGCTGTACGTCACACATGTGGTGAGACTGTAACCCAAGCACTGTGTGTACAGTGTGGGACTGCTGCATACTCTTTGAACAGTGTCCAACCCTTGCAAAAACTTAATGTGTCATCCATATGTAGGGCTGGCACAACTGTCATGCTGTGTGCCTTAAGAATTTTGTATGACTTTTCTCAGGTTCCTTGAATACTACATAAGTGCACTGTGAACAGTATTAAATAATGCTACCCCGCACATTAATAAGAACAACAGTGACACAGACTATATATGAATGCCACCAACATATAAAACAAATGATAAATAAAGTGAAACAGAGGGGAAACTTAGGAAAACAGAAGCTGTTGAAGCTGAGAAGCTTTTCTTCAGTTTACATGATGACATTCTTAGGTGAATAAGAAGCCTAGTATCTAGGGAAAAAAACATCCTCCATTTTCTTGTTTTGTCTCTACTTGAGTCATTCTAGGCCTCCCTATGTATTGTAGAGGAGATGGTGGTGCTCTGCTGTGTGCTCTTCTAAGAACATTGCACATTCCATCCCATGTCTTGTTCCTGCCTTACCATAATACAGAGTGCCACCCTGATGCACACCCTACCAACTGAACAACATTCTAGTGCCATCCAGACATTGACAAGTGTCCTAAAGGAATGGTTGGTGCACAGGGCTATTTCTTGTGTGCTGTCCATTCCATAGGCTAGCATGCACTGCAGTTGACAGATATATTGTACATTTGAATTAAATTTGTACAGCACAGTGTGGATGGCAGCTCTGAATGGACTACCCTGTACTTATTTCAGAATGTGATGCTACCCAACCATAAAAAAACAAAAGCAAGTTCTGAATCAAAAAGATGTATGTGTGACGTGATTCCATATGTAGTTTAAGTTAGGCTAGTGCAGTTTCTATATTTCACCCATTTTGCGGCAAACCGTGGCAGCAGTATAGTAGAAGGCCAATAGAATGAGTCACCCCCTGAATACAAAAATCTAGGACAGGAGTTTCATTCTCTTTACATGTTGGAGTAACATAGTTGAATCTTAGCCATCTTGGCACTGAGCACTTATCCAGTCTACTTATCGCTCCTTTTTTATCCACAATGCTGTGCTGACTAGGATCTTTCTCCAGAACTCGTCAGCCTTAATTAATAATCATCTTGTTAAGAAAATGATGCAAAGATACCATTTTTTAACAAGTTATTACTACTCTGTTTCTGTTCTTCCTATTTAGCAACTGCTCTGTAGTTTTTTCAGTTATTTCTCTAATTTTTTTATTCTAGTTTTTAGGTCAGTTCACTACTTTTTTTCTAATTTCTTGCTTAACTGTAGCTGTCCCTCTCCTACCCTCCATTGCTAGGTGCTAGTTACTTCCTATTTATGCCAATATGTAGACAAGGATGTGGTTATTTATCCTATTGTGTTACTGTCTCTGTATTTTTGTAAAAAATATATATATTTGATAATGGGTTTACATTACTGTGTTATCCTTGTCAAAAGATTTCAATTCTCTGTGGCAATGATATTGCCTTTTGAGTAGTTATGTTCTTTGTTATAGTTTCGGACTTGTTTATTGACAGAGCCTTTGCTATATTAATTAATTAATTAAGTTTATTCATTTGTACCTCTTACTGAGACAGTACATTGCTAATGCTTGAACATTTGTAGGCATAGATCAGGTGAAGGAATAAATATTCACAGGTATAATATAAAAGTAATGTAACATACAGGTTTGTTTGTGTTTGTGTCTTTCGGCTTTTCCCGGTTAGGGGTCGCCACAGTGGAACTCCGGTCCGCTAATGATTGGCAGTAGATTTTTATGTACTGGCTTGCCGGGCCTAACGCACAACCTTCAACGAAGGAACACCCATTCACGCATGTCGCTACACAGAAGATGCTCTAACTGAGAATCGAATGGGCAACGTCTAACTGTGAGGCGACAACGCTACCGCAGCACCACCACCGCAGTCAATGTAACATACAGGTATAAAATGTAACATAGAGGTATAAAATAAAAATGAAAGCTGGTATTTAAAAGCAACCAGCTTATTAACAAATGAAAACTGATTACCAGTAAGTGCTATCATCTGCATCATATGAAACTTCATCAGACATGAGTTGTTTCATATGAAATGTAATGTCTTGTATGTTGAAGATGAATGTGTTTACTGGTGAGTCTGATGAACTGGTGATCAGTTTTTATTTGTTAATAAAGTGGTCATTTTTAACTACTGGCTTGCATTGTATTTATTTATTGCTATAATTTACTCAAGTTTATGGTCTATTCTATGTTCTTTTCGTTAAAGCTTAAATTATATTTAAACAAAAGAACATGTAAACATTAACATATAGTTGGCTTTATGAGCTCTCAGATGGATAAGGTATTGCGTCTGAGAAAAGCAGAAAAGAAGCTGATTGTGTCAAATCTGAGAGAGAAAGAGACAGTGAGACATGAGGTAGAGACGTTTAAAGAAATTTATCTAGCAGTGGCAGAAGAATTGTTATAAACAATAACATGGCCAAAGAGTTGAATAAGTGCAAGTCTGAATCCACAAAGAACAAGCACACAGAATGTTTAAAGTCTTTATATGAAACTCACTTTTTTGCTCTATGTGATATTTCAGCTTTATTCAAACTTTTTATCTGGAGAAGTTTAAGTCTACACCATCATCAAGTTTCTAGGGCTTCTCCCTCTTCTTCTGTTTTGGTTCCTCTTAAACCTGTCAAGAACATTAACAAAATAGTTCCTTCTGAGCTGGAATCTGCTGTCACTGTTTAGAGGGAATGATCAAATGATCTACTTCCTTTTCTGGGCTCATTGTGTCAAAGGATGCTCCTACCCTCAGGCCTTAACCCAGCAGCATCTACTCAGTTGCTTCTCAGCCCAAGCGTAGCACCATAAGACTGCACTCTAAGTTCTCGTTAAAGTGCTTTATTTTAACTGAGCTTAATTTTACTAAAATGTGGACTTTCAAGATGGCTACACACTGATCAATTCTCCCCATGAGAAAACAGAAACCGAGAAAAAGGAGTGCTGTTTAATTTTTTTTTTTTAGTAAAATTCAATTACTGGCTAGTAAATCCACTGCCTGATGCCAGCAAAGAAGAAATTTGGAAAACCTGAAAGAAAATCAACTAGAAAAGGTGAAGAAAAATGTTGTCTGGGAACAATTCCGCAGCTGTTCAATAAAAGCAGTTCAAGCTTCAGATTTTGTTCAGAAGATGGCTCCCAATGATTTAGAGGAAAAAATAAATCAAATGTACTCAGAGGTGATTAAAATGAATAAAACATTGAAGGAATACATCAATTCAAACAGCAATAGGCTGGAAAATGGAAGAAGCTTTAACTAGCCTTTCAGATGAACTGATAAAACTGCTAAAGTAAGAGTTTGACATGAATAAATAGCTGGATAAATATGATGTTTCTCAAGAAGAACCTTTTAAAAAAAATAGTAGAATTAGAGGACAGAGCATGCAGAGAAAACCTGAGATTTCCTGCTGTACCAGAGAAACTGGAAGAAACAGACCGAATTAATTTTATGAAATCACAAATAAGCAACTAAACTGATGTTCCACAGCAGAATTTGTTAACTGAGAGTGCACATTGACTGTATTCTCCAAACCTGGCTGTGAGAAAGCATCCAAGACCTATATCTGTAAAGATGCAATTGTACCAGCAGAAATAGTTGACCTTGACAAAATTGTGCTAAACGGGACAATTATTAAAAATTGGAGACAGCAGAGTGTTTGTAGAAAATGATTATTCACTGTACACTAGACAAAAGAGAAGTACATTTTTCCAAGTATTGAGGGAATGTTGAGAACTAGGTGTGAGATTCAAGATGCTATAGCTGAGCATCTTCCAAGTGTTTTTTTTCCTGGAGGGTCAAAGTTATTTTTGATGCAGAACAGGCTAAGAAGGAAATAAAAGTTTATCCAACAAAAAGTGAGTCAGAAAGCAGAAGGGGACTCTGCTTCTCATTCCTCTGATGGTATGGTTCATGGAGAGACTTTGGCAGCAAAACCTTTTTTCAATGTTCCAAAGGAAAATGCTTGAGAGACGTAAAATAACACAGGAGTTGATTAGAAAAATCAGTAGTAACTTGGACTTGAACTAGTCTGGTGTTGAGAGATGGAGATGAACAGGAAGAAGACCAGCAACTCTGAAATTAGTGAATAAATGGAATATCCCAACACATCTTATCTAATTTGTGAAATATGGTTTTGCAAGAAAAAGTGACTGAAAACACTTGATTTTTATTGACTTTGTTAAACCTGTGGGAGGACTGTAATATACTCCACTTCATATCAATGTTTAGAAGGACACTAAAAGGAGAAAAGTAACTGTAAGTAAAACAATTTTTGTTTTTATTAGTCTTTGTATAAAACATTCCATGAGATAAACTGCATGTTTTATACAGTAAAACCATTTTGTGTAGTGTGTAGTCAGGGGAATTTTAAATGTGTGGGACGTCTTTTCATAGGCTGTCTTATGTGTTGAAGATATTAAAGTTAATAAGCATTTTTTGTAGTAAGAAATATAGGTTTTGGAGTATAACCAAGAGAAAAAGGGCTGAGCAAAAATAAGTTTAATGTTTATATGCTGTGATCTTGGGTTGCTGGGGTAGGGTGTAAAAGTGAAGTGATTATATTATATGTAGAAGTAGGACATTTTGTCTTTTTAATTTACAAGGGTGAATGTCCAGATGATTGTTTTTGGCTTCAGCTGTAAACAAGTGTTTTTTTGTAATCATGTAGGTTTCAAAACATTTTTGAAAGGCAAGGAAATGCTAAGCTTCTTACAACAGTAAAGATATTAGCTTTTATGTTTTCCACTGGAAAATGTTCAGTGGAATCAAGATATCTGCAGAAGAGGACAACTGTGGATTCTTTTCTGAGTGAAATTTACAAAAACTCATTGCTGAATACATTTCCATAGAAACAAGCTTCTGCAGGTACAAACAGTTAATCTTGAGAATTTGGAGCATTCCTTGCTGAGGAAAAGGCAACATTTTAAGGTATGATGGCAAGCAGTTCAGTGAAAAAATTAAGTTTGAAATTATGGGAAGTGTATAAGAGGTAACAACTTCTCTAGCAGCCTTAATAATTTAATGAAGTTAATAGAGCAGTGTACAATTTAGTTTTATTTAAAGATAGGCAGTATGTTTCCTCTTAGGGGTAAAAGTTAATGTTTTCTGAAAATCTACAAGCTGTTTTTCATATATGTGAGGGGAAGAGAGATAAGAAAAGAACAGAGAGCAATCAGTGAAACTGGTAGCACACACTGCAGCATGTGCTTTACCATAGGTATCCTTAATTTTAGGCTAGATAATGACTATAGGTGCAGCTGTCAATTTGAGGCAATTGTTCCCTTCTGGATTTTTAAACTTCATGTTCTGAAGTTGTACACAGTTTTGTGTGTTTGTTCCAAGTTAATAGGGAATGTGTGTTATTTTTATTTAGTTTTTTTGTTTGCTGGTTTTCATTAAAACAAAAAGAAGATGAGAAGAAACAACTGTACAAAAGATTAGCCTGCTATACATTAATATGTGCATGTAACACAAAAGCTGAAAATAAACATAAAAAAAAAAAACTGTCATGTATAACAAGAGGAAACAATAGCTTTATATTACAGTGGCTATGCTGTCTATATTATCCTTGAACATGAGCAGCCTTACAGTATAGATACAAAGGAAAGAGTATTGCATTATATTAAGAAATGCAGAGTGCAAATAGCAATGCTGCATGTGACACAGTTGGAAAGAAATGAGCATGTGAATTTGAAAAGAGATTACTTCAAAATGGATATTTAGCAGAATATCAAGGACAGAGGAAAAGGGGACTAATTATATTCATTGCTAAAGGGGCTGTAATAGTGACAGATGAGGGAAGAAAAGACAAAAATGGTAGATTTGTGGTTGTAAGTGGCTATTGGCAAGGGAGAAGGATTACAATGGCATGTTTTTTATATTCCACCAAAAACTGCTGTTATGGACCTTAAGACATTTTTGGGAGAAATAATCAGCTTTCATGCATGGAATGTTATTTAAAGGTGCAGACTGAAATTTGATTTGCAATAGTGAGGATGTATCTTGTGGTCCTAGAAGGGACAATATAACAAAAGTGTGTAGATTTCTTAAGAAATTTATAAAAATACTTAGTATGGAAGATGTAAATTCAGTAGTAGGAACTCAGACAGAATTTACATATTATTCCCCAAGGTACAATAACTGGACTAGATAGAAATAAAATTTCACCAGAAAGCTTACATGCATATCCAGTAACTATTTCTTATCATGCAGCAATAAAACCTAAGATAAAAATGCAGGGTAATGAAGTAAAAATAAGTTACTGGTGCTTTCCCACCCACTTGTTAAAAAGAGTGGAATTTAAGGAATAGGTAGTAGAAATTATTTGAGAGTTATTAGGGAATATAGAAATATCTTCAGAAGTTATAGTTAGTGACTGGGATAAAATGAAAATAGAGTTAAAAATAGGGTTAAAACAAAGAGAAAGAGATATTGTTAAGAAGTAATAGAAATTACTTAGACTGGTTAACAAAGGTTAAAGTATCACAGAATAAGGGCAATCTCACAGAACAAGAGGAGGAGCAAATACAGAGTGTTAAAAAAAAATAAGGAAGGATCTGGATAATATATAATAAAAAAGAAAGTGTCAGGAAATCAACATAAACCACTCAAGACTTAAATAAGTTTAGCACTTTCATTTGTTTAATCCAATAACTTCTTCAGAACTGAATGACAACTAAATAATCATTTAAACTTTATATAATCAATTAACAACAAATAACCAATGAAGTTAATACGCTTTTGAAATTAATTTAAAAATTCAGCCCCTAAAAAGTGTTTATAGGGGACATCTGAAATAATCTATCCTAGAGCAAACACTTTATACTAATAATATCATTAGACCCATTTTTGTCTGCTCTCAATGCAACTTGCCATTTTAATTCCTTAATTTCTAACACATTGTTAAAATTATCAGTAAATATTCTCTGGTCAAAAGTGTCTAACAGAAAAATAAATTTCTTAAAATTATTACATTCAGAAGCATGCCTGGCTAGTGCATTTGTAAAATCACCATTTTAACAGCAGCACAATGTTCACAAATGATTTTTGAAAGTTTTCTAACAGTCTTTCCAAGATAGAAACTTTCACAGTTTGAACAAGAAGCTAAATAAACCAATCCAGTGCTTTTACACTTATATCTTTGTTTAACAGTAATGTATTTGTTAAGATGTGTAAAATAAATGTTGTGATTAGAATTAATTAACCTACACAGTTTACAATTTAAACATGAATAAGTTTCTGCAGGTCCACAGCCCAGATGACCAGAACTAAGCTCACTAAACTCTAATAAAGTCTTGATATTTAAAACATTTTATAAATAAATTGTGGGTGGTCACCTACAACTCAGACTAATTCACCATTTCCATAATTTTCCAGTTAATAGGAATTGGAAAAGCCAAACACTTCTTAACATTTTTAGAATTACCTGTTTTCTCCTTGGAGACAAAACCACTAGTTAGAATAGGTTGCAAATTTCGTATGTCTACAGTTAATTACCTCTTTAATTTTGTCTAACTTGGACCTAGGATAATCTCTGTTTTAAGAACATTTTTACTAAACAGTCAGCTTCACTAAAAAAAATGTTCATCTAGGCTTACTTAACTGGATGATCTACCCTCTAACATTATTTAATTACATAAAATACAGGTGTCTTAAAGTGTAAATAATTATTAGAAAAGATTTTCTTTCTATGTATAGTACTAAAGAAACACTTAGAATCAACAACCACAGTAATAAACAAATTTAAAAAGTTGACTGTTGTTCCAACCTCACCAATACCGAAAGTAATGCCTTTAATACTTTGATTAATTTATTTCAAAAATATTTCAAAATCAGTCTTACTGCCTGTCCAGATAAAGAACAAATCATCAACATATCTGCTATAAAAAGAGACATATTTGAAAAATTCTAACTTGTATAAAATGGTAGTTTCCCACCACCAGAGAACAGAAAAAATATATTTAAAACAATTTATAATAACAAACAAATGGCATTAATTTGAATGGTGTCAACATTGGTAAACTGACATACAAAAATCCTAATATAATCAATGCCTAAAGTTTGATCGATTGAGATGTACAGGGAAACTACATCAACAGTGATAAGAACATTTTCTGTACCTAAAATGGAATAATTATTCAGGACTACCAAATCAAGGAAATGGGGAAGGGGTCACCAAAAGTAGTGCCATTGTGTCATTTCTATAATTTAAGCACATTAATTTTGTCTAATGATCAGCTCTACATACTACAAAAAAGATTTTTCATTCATTCCAGCAAAAAGCTAATATTATTGATTTGGTCATAGATCTTAAGCTCTTTGTTAGGAAATTAAATTTTATTTTTTATTTATTTAACATTTGTTTACCAAGAAAGTCTGACTTGGAACTAAACCAATTTTCAGCGGAGGCCTGGGGAGAAACACGCTAGACATGTCTTTGTAATATGGGAGGAAACCACAGCAACCAGAGGAAACCCACACAAATGCAGGGAAGAGATGCAGACACTACACAGAAGGCACTCCAGCCGAGAATTGAACTGGAGAACCACTTGCTGTGATGGAACAATGCAATCACTGTGCCACTGCGCCAATAGGAAATTAAATTTAAAGTACATTTTGGACAGTGTTACTATTTATCAATTTGATTCAGTTATTAAGACACCTAGTACTGTTAATCCTTATTTGATGTCTACGTTAAATGTCTTTTCTGAGATTTGTGAACAAGATTTCAGAAATTTATTGAATAATAAACGTCAAAATAAGTTTTATAGCCTGAGTAAAAATGAAAGTGAAGCACTTTTTTTCTTTGAGAAATTGTAAAGATCTTAGGTTTATGAAAGCCAATAAAGGCAATGGCCTTGTAATAATGGACAACATTAATTATAAATCAGCTATGTTAAACATGAAAATGTTGGAAGTGTGATGGAGAAGAAAGAGGTAACTGGGAACATATGTTTTGGAAGTATAATGAATTGGCAGATTTTAAAAATTTCTTAAGTAGCACTCTTTCAGAAATATTGGGTCAATAAATATTTCCAAATAAGGAAACAATTCTTTTGAGTTGGGATATAGGATCTGAACTGCCTAGACATAGTAAGGCCTTATTAAGTTTAATTACTTTGGCTGCCAAAAAAGCAATTACTTGAAAATGGAATTCAAAGCCTACATCAACTGTATTTGAGGTACTGAATAGTATAAAAGTGGTAAAAGAACTGGAAGAGGAATCTTTAGAGAATGGAAGGAGAAACTTACATAGAAGTAAATGGAAATTGTGGGAATAATACAAGTAAAATAATGTTCAGTGGAGTGAAGTTTAAGGGAAGGCAACAATTCAGTATTTTTTTCGTAATGCTGGACTGAAGATAGTAGCAAAGAAAATAAATGTGATGCATATTGTATGCAAATGGAAAATGTTAAAAAATTTTTTTCTTCTATTAATGTATGTTTGCCTTTGTCTTAGGTGATAATTTAATAATGGTGTTTAAAAAAATGTGGCAGGTGCTTTAACAGATTTATTTTAGTTACTAATATTTTTTGTTGACCGTGATAATCCTGCTAGGCTAGTAGCATTATTTTAGGTGAGATCCAAGACAGTATTGATACCACTAAGAGATATTTGGCCAGGGCATTGGGGAACTTCCTTTACTTTTTTTTTCATAGATGTTGTGGGATATTTTGCATCCACCTGAGCTATTACTAACTCAAGCAGAAGGGACCTCAGTTTAACCTGTCATCTGAAGAATGACACACTCAGGAGTGCAGTAACCCCCTTATCCTGCACTGCAGCCAATCACTGTATCTGGTGAGGGAATAGAACCCACAGCCTTCTGCACCAAAGGTGAGTGTGCAACTTGTTGCACCACTGACCAGATGTAGGACATGTGATCCCACATTCCCTCCTGTGAACATCTTTTCTGTATCTATATTACCTTCTGGAATTCCTGCATTGACTGTGTCAGAATGTATGCATTGAGAATCACATCTGGTCACAGTGCTTAATTGGGTATGTAAAAACAAATAAATAGAATGATCCTTTACTACTATACCTATTTGTTGTTGTTATTATTTAGTCAAGTCCAATTATTTGTGAACTCAGAGACTTTAGCACATCAATCAGGTCAAGACTCTCTGTCAATGACTGTTTCTTTAAGATCTTACAAATTCATATTTTTTACTTGAATAGTGCTAGTGGGGGGTCTTTTTCTGAGTGCTAGGGAGCTTCTTCACCTTGTAAGGCCATGTGTTTTGAAATTTTTTGTGTTGGTCTTATGACTGAAATGTAGCGACTTCTCAGTAGTACATATACAAGGTGGGTGGGACTAGATGGATGAATCAGGTTCCAGAAGGGTGGGAATGGGAGGAAAAAAATTAAAGGAATATTCCTGGTTGGCTGAAGGAGATGTAATGAGACAAAGTATGCAGCAGAAAATGAATCAGCATCATTTTTATCTGAAACAGTTGTAGCAAATAGTTTTGAAGCAGTTGTCTTTACCTAACAGCTTTATGCAAGGAAAATCTGTGAAATGGAAGAAGATCAGTGTTATGAGCATCAAAACAGTTTGAGTAGCTGACAGATCCAGAATTGTACAACAGAGACTGGGAGAATGAGTGTAAATAACTCTAACAAGCTGATATAGCAATACTACTGAATAAGAAATTAGCACAAGGTGATGATGATACGGAGACATGCTGGAACACAACAGCAAGTTGTGAGATTGCCATGAATTGGGCCAGCTCGTTCAAAATCTTCCACATTCAGCCACATTAGAGCATATGCTCAATTCAGAACATCATGGTGTGTTGGGGGTTGTAAAGGTTTGTGGTGTTTAAGTTGGGATATAAAACAAGATATTATTTGTTAAAATAAAATGTAGTCAACATCCGAACAAAAGTGATGGCAGAGAAGAGAAAAGAGATGCAGAGTGTATTATTAGCAGAGGCAAAGCAGAACTGGGCTACAAATGGTCTATGTAGTGGGAAATACATATTCAATAAAGTAGAACTAAATATTTTTCTGAAACTCCCTAGCATTATCTATCATCCAGTCAACATTACCAGTTTTGTAACCATTAGATCTCTGGTACCTCTGCTCCTTCAAAAAACAGTTTGTACATCTAGCAGTACTCGGTACATATATTACTGGAGTCTAGCTTGCTGAATCTTGACCATTACCTTGATAACATGTGAAACAAGTGAAATTGTTTGACAATGTCAGCACTTTTAATATGCCCTTAAGTTAATGAAGTTTCCTCAGGAAAAGGATGAAAGAAAAAATCTTATATAAGGGAGAGTTAACATATGATGAAAACTCTCCCTTTGGATGATATGAACTCATGGGCGGTGGTACAGCGGTTAGTGTTGCCACCTTACAGCAAGAGGTTCTCCGGTTTAATCCTCAGTTGGGGTGCCTTTTGTGCGGAGTTTGCATGTCCTTCCTGTGGTCACATGGGTTTCCTCCACATCTCAAAGACATGCTGCAGGTGGATTGACACTCTAAATTAGCCCTAGGTGTGAGTGCATGCATGTGTGTGCCTTCTGTGGAAGGTTGGGCACCAGGCTGACAACTCGACACCGTAAAACTCCACTGCCAGTTATGAGTGGACAGGTGATCCGCTATGGTGACCCCTAACTGGGAAAAGCAGAAAGAAGAAGGATGATATGAACTCATGAATGAAAAAGTTCTCTAATATTTTAAATTTAGTAAAATTCCAATTTATACAAGTAATTATTTAGTGTTATTCCAATATGTACAAGTACTTATTTAGTGTTTAGGGTGTTTCTCTTTTTGACATAGTTATGTGAGCCTGGTAGTGTATTTGAGACAAGGGGTGTGTGGTGGCTTGCACATCTGCAGAAAAATGCATTTCTGTGCTGTGTTAGCTCAACAGGTGTTATTTTTTGTTAAGTTTAGGTTGTTTTGTTTATTGTTAGTGTGCCTGCCCTTTACATCGAGTGATAACAATGCTGAAACTCACGAATCTCTATTCAGCACATGATGAAAACGTCCAGTAGAAAAATGTCCAACACTGAAATTAGAAAAACAGAAAGGTGGGAGTGCTATCAAATGTTATTTAGAAATAAGAACAACTGAATCAAAGGAGCCTGTATCAGTTTTGGAAAAGGAAACATGGGGCCAAAGTCATGGCTTTGCCTGAAAAGCTTATGAAGTCTAAAGAAAGGGGTATATGGACATAGTTACTCCTGGGAAATTTCCAGCTACCAGACACCAAGAAAGGTATTGCATGCCCTGCTGCTATAAGTGACTGCTGCAGTGCTCGTCTTGAATAAATTTTTAGATCAATACTATTTACTCAGAAGAAAATCCATAGTGTTCTTCACTTCCATTATACATCCTGTTCTCTTCCTGCAGACCACCCCACCCCACACTTTGCCCTCATGTGTACACGGCCACAAGAGCATCTCCAGGTCAGAAGATAATCTTCTCTCCTTAGTTTTGTACAATAGAATAACACTACAGTATATTACAATAGGGTTTATGGTTAGTTTTACTGGAAGTAAATGGCTATTTAAACAGCACATAACATGGATATTTTTTCAATATATTAGGCCAAATTGTTTAACACATCCATGGAACCCCTTTTCTTGAGCAATGCCATTGATAGTACACAGTTCTAACTCAAATAGTGAGGATTTCACCCACCCCCTTCTAATGGTGCCCACTGTGGAGTGCTTGTAATTGATGCAAGATATGCTTTGAAACCATGGATGATGTCCCCTATCCGAAAAACTAAGACAATATCTGACATGCATTACAACACCATTTGCAGACATGGAACATTTTCCTCAGCGACCTTTGCTATGCGTCGCTGAATTACCTATGTCACTTCACCAGACTCCAAAGAGATATCCTCAAGGAGCTGGGAGAAGTAGTTCAGGATCCTACAGCTGCAGGGGCTCAAGAAAAGATTGCTTCGCAGCTAGGAACCCTCAATTCCATTGCTAACTCCTCCATGCGGCTAATATCTTATGCTGCGGATGGAGCGAGTAGAGCCGCAGGCACAGGTGTGGCTCTTAGGCGCCAAGCCTGGATGCGGCTATGTGATTTTTTATGGATCCTTTAAGGCGTCCTTCACAAATTCTCCCTTTGATGGGTCAGCTTTGTTTGGCCCTCAGGTGAAGGAAACGTTGACCAGGTGTGAGCAGGACGGCAAGACTCTTTCTGCTGTTGGAGTCCGTTTTCCACCCCTTCTAGGCCTTATCCCAAAGGACAGAAGGGTGGGAAGATGTGGTTCCGTAAATCCCAAGGAGTCACGCCGATTCACGTGGTCAGTTTACCCCTAGAGGCAGAGGGGTAACAACAACAGACGCCGCTCTAGAGGCAGAGGGGTCCAAGAACCAGGGAAACAGGGAGCCTCTCTCTGATAAGCCTTTTCAACATCCCTGAGGTGTTGCCCGGCTGTCCCTCCTTGGAGGCAGTCGGGGAAGATTATCACTGTACCCAGAAGCCTGGCATTCCCTCACTCAAGACAGATGGGTACAGTCGATCATATCCAAGGGTTACATAATTCCTTTCGAGGAAAGTCCCTTCCCTCAAGTTCCCTTCCAGATGTACCACCGGTCTAAGGGACATTGCAGAGTTAGAAATCGCAAAACTACTGCAAAAGAGCCATTCAGCCAGTTACAGTAGACCATTCAGAGCCGGAATCTACTCAAGGTTCTTTTGGTCCCCAAAAGACGGGAGACTGGAGACCAATATTGGATCTCAGCAGACTCAACAAGTCTGTCAGGAAAACAAGATTCGAATGGTCACTCTTCAGTCAATTCTGCCCTTCTTACAGAAGGACAACTGGATGTGCTCAATAGATCTTCAGGACGCGTACTATCACATCAAAATTCACAGACGCTCCAGGAGATTTCTCCGCTTCGGCTGGGGTCCAGTCACTTCCAGTTCAGAGCCCTGCCCTTTGGTCTCACTCGGCCCCCAGAGTGTTCACCAAATGTATGGCAGTGGTAACGGCTCACCTGAGACGTCAGGGATTCCAGGTGTTTCCGTATCTCGACGACTGGCTCCTGTCAGCCACCACCAGGCATCAGCTTATACAAGCCAGGGATTACGCAATAGACCTGTGTTCTCATTTAGGCATCTCAATCAACGAAAAGTCATCCTTATCGCCCTGCCAGTCTATTACCTTCATAGGCAAACTTAGATACTGTTCGGATGTCAGCTACCCTTACAGAACAAAGAGTTTCAGACATTCAAACTCATGTCAGGATCATTCTGGCCAGCAAGAAAGTACAGGCCAGAATGGTTCTAAAGGTATTAGGTCTCATGGCTGCGGCCATTACTCTTCTTCCCGTGGCTCGGTTCTACATGCGCCTTCTTCAGTGGATGCTGTTCACACAGTGGTCATACCAGCAGCTTCCAATGCGTCACCAGATTCTGGTGACACAAACATGCAAAGAACATCTTGCTTGGTGGATCACATCATCTCAGGTTCACCAAGGCAGGTGCTTTGTACCTCCGTCCCCGATAGCCACTGTCACCACGGATGCCTCCCTGATCGGGTGGGGGGGTCATTATCAGGGCAGGATGGTTCATGGGACGTGGCAACCTGCTCGAGTACCATCTGCACATAAATGTCCTGGAGATGAGAGCAGTGCTTTTAACGTTGCAAGCCCTCAACGACTTTCTTCCCGTAGGGACAATTGCAGTCCACACAGACAACATGTCTGTAGTTTGGTATATCAACAAACAGGGTGGAACCAAGTCCTACCCCTTGTGTCGAGAAGCGCTCAGACTTTGGCAATGGGCGATCTCCTCTCATCGGTTTCTGGTAGCAACGCATATCCCTGGGAAAACCAACATTATAGCCATCAGATTGAGCAGAGCTATTCTCATGCCTCACGAGTGGTCTCTCAAACAATCTATAGCGGAAGAGATTTTTCTGGAATGGGGTCGTCCATGTTGCGATCTTTTTGCTACTCCCCAAAACAGCAAATGTCCAGACTTCTTCAGCCTCTTTCCTCTATCAGGCCATCCCCCCAGAGATGCTCTGACCCAGGATTGGCCCCAGGGACTTCTTTATGCCTTCCCTCCATTTCCTCTGATCCCTCAGGTGATCCAGAAAGCTACCGTTTTGAGAGCCAAATTGATTCTCATTGCCCCTTACTGGCCTCGACAAGTTTGGTTTCCGTTCCTCCATCATCACCTTTTGGTGCAGCCGTGGCATCTGGACCCAGTGCCAGATCTACTGATTCACCAATCCGGTCAGCTGCACCGGTCAATCCCTTCTCTCAACCTCACAGCATGGTTGCTCCACTTCCTTCCTTAGCCAGGCTTCCTTTGATCTCTAACCCAGTTAGAGACATCATAGTAGCTTCACTAAAATCCTCTACCAGGAGGATTTACACAAGCAAATGGAACGTTTCTCTTATTGGGCTAAGGCCCAAAATATTGATCCCTTTACTGCCCCTGTTCAGGCAGTTCTGGACTTCTTAGCAGAGATTTTTCATGCAGGCTCCTCTTCTTCCACAGTCAGAGTTCAATTGGCTGCTATTTCTAATTTTCATGTCGGGATAGCAGATCATAATATTATGTCCCATAGGCTCTGCAGGGCCTTCTTGAAAGGAATTTTCCTACTGAAGCCTCCAATCAGGAATCCTCCTCCTCAGTGGGATCTAAATTTAGTGCTGACATCCTTGATTCTTCCCCTTCGAGCCAGCTGTTTCTTGTTCCCTGAAATATCTTTCTTGGAAAACTTTATTTCTAGTGGCTATTACATCTGCCAGGAGGGTGTCTGAACTTCATGCTCTTCGGTTCGACCCCTATTTGATTTTTCACAAAGACAGAGTATCTTTGAGAACTAATCCATCCTTTTACCTAAGGTTGCTTCAAAGAACAATCTCAATCAATCCATTGATCTCCCGGTATTTTTTCCTAACTATTCAGATAGGGCTGAACAAAGGCTACATTATCTTGACGTCCACCGTCAACTCAGATATTATTTGGACAGAACAAAAAAATTTAGAAAATCTGATCAACTTTTGTTTCCTATGCGGATAATAAAAAGGCCTTCCTGTTTCTAAAGTGACTTTGTCCAGATGGCTTTCTTCGGTCATCACTGAAATCTATCGCTCAGGGGAAAACAGCTGTGCTCAAAACCTAAAGCACATTCAACCAGGAGTTTAGCTACTTCTACAGCTTTTCAGGCTAGACTTCCTTTGGACACTATTTGTGCAGCGCCACTTGGGCCACTCCTCACACTTTGTTTCCCATTACAAATTGGACTTGGCCTCCAGGGACAGAGCCAGTTTTGGCTCTACAGTCCTCAAGAGTTTGTTCCATTGAGCCACCCAGGATAGAGGTGCTAGGACGCGGTCCCATCAAGCAAGAATGAAGGCGAGATTGACAACTTAACATTAAGAAGTTATGTACCTACCATAACGTTCCATGTTAGTTGTCTTCTCTCGCCTTCTTTCTTACCCTCCCTCCTTCCCCCTGGCCTGGACAGACCTTGTATAAGAAACTATTATGCTAAAGACCATTCAGACCTGGTCCTTTTCCATCTGTAAGTTTCTTCTTCCTTTGGGAAGTATTTTTTTGCTTGGTGTTATTGCCCTTTGTCAACAAACGAGATCTGGGTACTTACTGCCTTGCATCATGGGATATGGGGCTGCCTCGAGCTGGTAAAAGGAGTTCTCGAGCTAAAGCAAGTGCCGAGTCGGAGCCGAGGATCGGCTCCGAACCCATCAAGCAAGAAAGAAGGCGAGAGAAGACAACTAACATGGAACGTTATGGTAGGTACATAACTTCTTATTCAGGAGGTGGAGTGAAGTTTAAGGGAAGGCAACAATTCAGTATTTTTTTCGTAATGCTGGACTGAAGATAGTAGCAAAGAAAATAAATGTGATGCATATTGTATGCAAATGGAAAATGTTAAAATTTTTTTTTCTTCTATTAATGTATGTTTGCCTTTGTCTTAGGTGATAATTTAATAATGGTGTTTAAAAAAATGTGGCAGGTGCTTTAACAGATTTATTTTAGTTACTAATATTTTTTGTTGACCGTGATAATCCTGCTAGGCTAGTAGCATTATTTTAGGTGAGATCCAAGACAGTATTGATACCACTAAGAGATATTTGGCCAGGGCATTGGGGAACTTCCTTTACTTTTTTCATAGATGTTGTGGGATATTTTGCATCCACCTGAGCTATTACTAACTCAAGCAGAAGGGACCTCAGTTTAACCTGTCATCTGAAGAATGACACACTCAGGAGTGCAGTAACCCCCTTATCCTGCACTGCAGCCAATCACTGTATCTGGTGAGGGAATAGAACCCACAGCCTTCTGCACCAAAGGTGAGTGTGCAACTTGTTGCACCACTGACCAGATGTAGGACATGTGATCCCACATTCCCTCCTGTGAACATCTTTTCTGTATCTATATTACCTTCTGGAATTCCTGCATTGACTGTGTCAGAATGTATGCATTGAGAATCACATCTGGTCACAGTGCTTAATTGGGTATGTAAAAACAAATAAATAGAATGATCCTTTACTACTATACCTATTTGTTGTTGTTATTATTTAGTCAAGTCCAATTATTTGTGAACTCAGAGACTTTAGCACATCAATCAGGTCAAGACTCTCTGTCAATGACTGTTTCTTTAAGATCTTACAAATTCATATTTTTTACTTGAATAGTGCTAGTGGGGGGTCTTTTTCTGAGTGCTAGGGAGCTTCTTCACCTTGTAAGGCCATGTGTTTTGAAATTTTTTGTGTTGGTCTTATGACTGAAATGTAGCGACTTCTCAGTAGTACATATACAAGGTGGGTGGGACTAGATGGATGAATCAGGTTCCAGAAGGGTGGGAATGGGAGGAAAAAAATTAAAGGAATATTCCTGGTTGGCTGAAGGAGATGTAATGAGACAAAGTATGCAGCAGAAAATGAATCAGCATCATTTTTATCTGAAACAGTTGTAGCAAATAGTTTTGAAGCAGTTGTCTTTACCTAACAGCTTTATGCAAGGAAAATCTGTGAAATGGAAGAAGATCAGTGTTATGAGCATCAAAACAGTTTGAGTAGCTGACAGATCCAGAATTGTACAACAGAGACTGGGAGAATGAGTGTAAATAACTCTAACAAGCTGATATAGCAATACTACTGAATAAGAAATTAGCACAAGGTGATGATGATACGGAGACATGCTGGAACACAACAGCAAGTTGTGAGATTGCCATGAATTGGGCCAGCTCGTTCAAAATCTTCCACATTCAGCCACATTAGAGCATATGCTCAATTCAGGGAACATCATGGTGTGTTGGGGGGTTGTAAAGGTTTGTGGTGTTTAAGTTGGGATATAAAACAAGATATTATTTGTTAAAATAAAATGTAGTCAACATCCGAACAAAAGTGATGGCAGAGAAGAGAAAAGAGATGCAGAGTGTATTATTAGCAGAGGCAAAGCAGAACTGGGCTACAAATGGTCTATGTAGTGGGAAATACATATTCAATAAAGTAGAACTAAATATTTTTCTGAAACTCCCTAGCATTATCTATCATCCAGTCAACATTACCAGTTTTGTAACCATTAGATCTCTGGTACCTCTGCTCCTTCAAAAAACAGTTTGTACATCTAGCAGTACTCGGTACATATATTACTGGAGTCTAGCTTGCTGAATCTTGACCATTACCTTGATAACATGTGAAACAAGTGAAATTGTTTGACAATGTCAGCACTTTTAATATGCCCTTAAGTTAATGAAGTTTCCTCAGGAAAAGGATGAAAGAAAAAATCTTATATAAGGGAGAGTTAACATATGATGAAAACTCTCCCTTTGGATGATATGAACTCATGGGCGGTGGTACAGCGGTTAGTGTTGCCACCTTACAGCAAGAGGTTCTCCGGTTTAATCCTCAGTTGGGGTGCCTTTTGTGCGGAGTTTGCATGTCCTTCCTGTGGTCACATGGGTTTCCTCCACATCTCAAAGACATGCTGCAGGTGGATTGACACTCTAAATTAGCCCTAGGTGTGAGTGCATGCATGTGTGTGCCTTCTGTGGAAGGTTGGGCACCAGGCTGACAACTCGACACCGTAAAACTCCACTGCCAGTTATGAGTGGACAGGTGATCCGCTATGGTGACCCCTAACTGGGAAAAGCAGAAAGAAGAAGGATGATATGAACTCATGAATGAAAAAGTTCTCTAATATTTTAAATTTAGTAAAATTCCAATTTATACAAGTAATTATTTAGTGTTATTCCAATATGTACAAGTACTTATTTAGTGTTTAGGGTGTTTCTCTTTTTGACATAGTTATGTGAGCCTGGTAGTGTATTTGAGACAAGGGGTGTGTGGTGGCTTGCACATCTGCAGAAAAATGCATTTCTGTGCTGTGTTAGCTCAACAGGTGTTATTTTTTGTTAAGTTTAGGTTGTTTTGTTTATTGTTAGTGTGCCTGCCCTTTACATCGAGTGATAACAATGCTGAAACTCACGAATCTCTATTCAGCACATGATGAAAACGTCCAGTAGAAAAATGTCCAACACTGAAATTAGAAAAACAGAAAGGTGGGAGTGCTATCAAATGTTATTTAGAAATAAGAACAACTGAATCAAAGGAGCCTGTATCAGTTTTGGAAAAGGAAACATGGGGCCAAAGTCATGGCTTTGCCTGAAAAGCTTATGAAGTCTAAAGAAAGGGGTATATGGACATAGTTACTCCTGGGAAATTTCCAGCTACCAGACACCAAGAAAGGTATTGCATGCCCTGCTGCTATAAGTGACTGCTGCAGTGCTCTTCTTGAATAAATTTTTAGATCAATACTATTTACTCAGAAGAAAATCCATAGTGTTCTTCACTTCCATTATACATCCTGTTCTCTTCCTGCAGACCACCCCACCCCACACTTTGCCCTCATGTGTACACGGCCACAAGAGCATCTCCAGGTCAGAAGATAATCTTCTCTCCTTAGTTTTGTACAATAGAATAACACTACAGTATATTACAATAGGGTTTATGGTTAGTTTTACTGGAAGTAAATGGCTATTTAAACAGCACATAACATGGCTATTTTTTCAATATATTAGGCCAAATTGTTTAACACATCCATGGAACCCCTTTTCTTGAGCAATGCCATTGATAGTACACAGTTCTAACTCAAATAGTGAGGATTTCACCCACCCCCTTCTAATGGTGCCCACTGTGGAGTGCTTGTAATTGATGCAAGATATGCTTTGAAACCATGGATGATGTCCCCTATCCGAAAAACTAAGACAATATCTGACATGCATTACAACACCATTTGCAGACATGGAACATTGTTGAATGTGTTTAGACTCCTGAGAGCTTGTTTCTGTTACCTGGATATATTTAATGTAGTATGTAACTGAGACCTGTAGTCATTTTGATGGTGTACATTGTATTTCACAATATGATAGTACCAGAGGAGATACAACATGGGACTATCAGCTTTATTTGAGAGACCTGTAGCTGCAGCAGATTAAAAATCAGGTCCAAAGTAATTGGATGAAATGGGATTTCACTTGTAGCAGCAACCATGCAAAGTAGGGGTAGGTACAATACAGTGTGACACTGGCAAAGAGGCATTATCTGGTCCATAACTATAGGCTCAATTCTAAAAGTCTTGTTCTCAGTGTAATTAACTACATAAACTGACAGCAGGTCTTTTGGAATGTGGCACCCCATGTAAAGCTGTTTATTGATAGACCTTACACTGAAGTAAGTCACTTACACTAAGAGCAAGTCTTTTGGAATCTGACCTATAAGTCATGATAATGACAACACAGAATAAAATGGATGCATGCACTATCACACGTTAGCTTTGCATTACAATGTATTCTCCAGCCAAACTGTGCATCATAGATTACTTTACCAACAGATTCCAGAGTGGGTCATGGCACAGTCATTATCATTTACACAGGTAGGGTGGGGCAAGTGACATGTGACAGAAACATTATCACATAGGCAAGAGGTGTGGGACGTGGATGTGGTAGTCACTCAGGTGGGTAATAGGTTGGGGGAATCAGGGATTATATCCGTCAGTTGCAGGGTGGATCTGCCGGGTCTACTTCACTTTATCAAATATTGAAAATTTTCGAACGGCAATATTATCGCAAATGCCGTACATTGAAAGTGTTGCTACAGGATTGTGGTACAGTGAGGATCAGGTAATTTGTCCTTTCCTCACTGTAGTGCAAACTTGGAGTTGGCATATATAATTAGCAGGGGGTATGGGGTGAGCAGCCCCCCCACAAGAACAATTTCAATGTCCGGCATTTATGATCATATTGCCGTTTGACATTTTAGTCTTTCAACAAGATGATATAGATGTGGATCTGCCCTGGGTAAGAGTTACAGGAAGAGGATGCATTGGTCACTCAAGTGGGGAGCAGATAGGGGAAGTCAGGAATTATATTGCCCAGTTGCAGAGTGGATCTGCTGTATCATAAACATTATCTTGTAGCCCTATAGTTTTAGGTCTAGATGACTTCAACATGGGATGAGGGTGTAGCACTTAAGGATCATGTACATAAAGCTTTGACGTGGAGCCCCATGTTGGGCATCAATATCTGGATGGTGTCCACAACGTCAGTGATGGTCACAGCCAGGCTTGACACCCTGTCTACCAAATGGGGATAAGAATGGTGTGGAACTGCAGAAACTGCAGTGGGCAGCCTTCTGAGGTATCTCAGGGTAGAGCCTGATGAAATTATTCCACCATGCTGATGAGACTGACCAAGCCTAGGTGAGATAGCTAATGTGCCAAGGGTTGACAGTGATGCAGTCTTCAGGACAGTGTGTGCCATCTCTGTAAGCCTGGCCTGTGATCATCCACCTGGGATCCAGACCTGTGATAGCCATGGCCTGCAGAGGCACCATGAAGGACAGTTGCCACCTATGTCATTAATGCATCAGTGAATATTATGATGTTGGCCACCAATAACTTGAGCATGCATGTTTGCTCCAAATCTCTATATGTCTTATCACTGTGCATCATGTGCTGCAGGTTGTCTGCAGATCACGCAGCTGTCACATGCCCTTATGTAGCTCAAGTGGCATGCTCACCAGTTCTGCAATAGT
This sequence comes from Protopterus annectens, assembly GCF_019279795.1. Classification (NCBI taxonomy): domain Eukaryota; kingdom Metazoa; phylum Chordata; order Ceratodontiformes; family Protopteridae; genus Protopterus; species Protopterus annectens. Next base: position 19,248,193 of record NC_056733.1, read on the forward strand.
GTGTGTGTGTGTGTGTGTGTGTGTGTGTGTGTGCAGTGTCTGTCTGTTACTGGATCATTGACCTGCATAACTAATGACTGATGCAAGTGTGGTACCAGGACAGGAAAGGACCATAGCATTAATGGGCAATAAGATGCCTCTCCCCCACAGTGGCTGTGCACACATTGGATGAAGTGTAGATGATGGACTGCATCTATGGTGGTGACTCCTATCATGGTTGAGGCTCACACTTGACAGGATGCCAGTTCTAAACACAGATGATAATAGAAGTTTGGAATGTTCCTCTGCCTCTATCACATATGCAGGGATATGTGCTTGCCCTCCAGTGTTATCATTACTGACAGAGTCACTGTATCATCTAACTGTGACATGTAATTATCATCATCAGCAGCAGCAGCAGCAGCAGCCACTATTGACTTGTGACATCAAACATGGGCCAGCCTGTTATTCTAGATGCTCCACTACTGAAACCTGTAAAAGAATAAAGATAATATACCTGTAGCAGTGCTGAGGCATATGCTTCATACCCCAAATGTGACACACATACTGGTACATGCCATTATTTGACTAGTGAATGGGCAGATATGTAGGGTGTCACAGCTGCAGCCCTAATGTACCTGGTGAACAGCTGCACATAAGGTATAGCACTAAATCTCCTTCTCACATGCGAGTCAGTGTACAATGTGTACAGCTCAGATGTACCTAATAATACTAAGCTGTTGCAACCTCAAGAGACACTCAGGCAGCCACCAACCCAGGTCTCACATTGAAGCCACCACAAGGTATGAGAGTTTTCTCACTCATCCCAGGCAGGATTGCTAGATACTATTCCACCTGTGTGTGCCATTACTGTATTGGTGGCTTACCTCCTGTGGTGGATCCAGCCCTGGGAATGTCTTATGCCTTGGTCTTGGCAAGCAGTTTCACATCATTGTCCATACACTGCACCTGTACTTGGGTCCTATTACAGCCATCCACATTACTGATGTTCTTCACCTGTCCCTTCCACCAGTGCTGTAACTAGGCCATCTGGTGTCCTGGGCAATCTCCAGAACTGGTGCTCTCTCAACTCAAAGCTGGAGACCATAAAACAAAACAAAAGAAAACAAAAAAAACACAAAACTGTTTGAACTATAGTATAGAGCTCATGCAATCTCCGTGCTATAGTTAGTAAATATACTGTAGTTTAATGTATTAGTAACTGTAGCAAGCAGATTCTATAAACTCTTTGCTACAGCCACTAAAACAACTTTATTTAAGAAACCACAATATCACCCACAGCTTCTTAAATGAATGGTGGTACTCCACTCACAGCCTATCAGCAAATGCCTTTCCTGTCTCCTAAAAACTTGCACCTGGGGTAGCCAGCCCACTTTGCTGCAGCCTAGTTACAGCTCTGCCTGCCATACCTGGTCTTGGAATGCTTTGTCAGTTTTACCTTTCTCTAAGATGTACAACCCATGTTTATGCAAGTCCAGCAATAACACCTCTGTTTCCTTGGTGATGAACTTTTTCCAGCTGTTGTTGCAGTCTTAGGGTCATGTCAAGATGTGTATACTTGTGGATTGCACATGTCAGTCAGTGTGTGTGTGTGTGTGTGTGTGTGTGTGTGTGTGTGTGTGTGTGTGTGTGTATGCATACCGGTACTTGGCTGACATCAATGTCTCATCACTGCCCCTCCCTCTATTTGGCAGAGGGTCTATATTAGAACACCAGAAGTTATAAATATCGAATGCTCACATGAGCGAATATGCAGGAGCTCAATTTATTTTTGATTGCAGTACATTGACGATCGGAATATTTGCCCTTTCCTCGCTGTAGTGCGATCTCGGAGTTGGAATATATATTTAGTGGGGGGAGTGTGGGGGTGTGCATTTTTGCTCATGTGAGCATTTGATATGGGTCTATATCATATATTCGAAGTTTTATAACTTTGAACTTTAAAATATTGAATTTAAATGTTTAAAGTTATAAATCTTCAAACATATGTAAAAAAAAACAAAAAAAAAACCAAAACTAATGGCTGTAGGCAGGGGGGGCAAGTAAGGGAAATCTTCCCTTTACCGCACTATAGTGCGGTCTCGGAGTTGGTATATTTAAAGAGCGGGGGGTGTGGGGGTCGCAGCCCCCATGTGGGGGGTGCAGGGGTGCTTGCTCCCCTGCCTACACTAGTCAGGTAAGTTCCGTTTGTTTGTTTTTTTTTTTATTATATGTTCGATGTTTGAAACTTCGAACATTTAAATTTGATTATTTAACGTTTGAAGTTTTCAAACTTCAAACATATGATATAGACCCTTTGATATTTATAACTTTCGGTGTTCTAATATAGACCCTTTGCCACATCTAACAGCAACAGATGAAAGGCAGATGAACGAAAACCACAAGACCAGTAAAATTGAGTAGATTTATTAGCTCTCTTGATGAAACAGACAAAAAAGTTTGTTCTCTCTCTAGCGCCTCGGCCACAGTAAGCCTTCAAGGAGTAAACCTTCACAATTGTAGTACATACAAAATTTTTAAAACCAGAGTGTAAAATGTATTATGAAATTTCTGATTTAGGTACGTTTCCATGTGGAAACTGTAGTGTTTGTATATATATAAAAAAAGTTTTCACAAGTATTAATAATGTTAGGTTTACTCCAGATGGTATATTTAATTGTAGGACACAAAAGGTAATTTATGCTATAAAATGTGGGTGCAATAAGTTTTATATTGGTCAAACAAAAAGGATGCTCAAAGTAAGATTACTTGCACATTTAAGGGACATAAAGAATCAAAAAGCAGAAAGCCCATTAGCTTTACATTTTGGTCAATATCACAATGGTTTAAGTGATAGTTTGCAGGCTACTATCTTACAACAAGTAGTTGATACTGAAGTAAATGGCCATATGGTTGAAAAGTCACTATTGAGTAAAGAAACTATTTTTATTTTAAAATATGGCGCTTTGTTACCAAATGGATTGAATACAGATTGCTGCTGGAAAAGTGTGATTTGATTAATTCATTAATTGTATAATTGTATAATTAATTTTAATTGTTTTAATTGATGTTAGTATATAAAGTGTTTTACAATTGTGAAGGTTTACTCCTTTGCCACATCTGTCTGCTATAACCATTCACACCCTGTCCCATACCAAATTAGCAATGAGCATATTATAACTGCCTACCTAATTGCAGCCTTGTGTTGATGACTGGTAGGACTATGCATACCCCATAACTCTCCCATCATTCTGTACACAAAGCCATGGTATGACTTATGTAGAGGGGCCAATTTTCCCCTGTAGTATGTCTTGCAGTCTGTTCTCATAGGTCATAGTAAGCCCCTCCTCCCAATGGGACAGTCACTTGTTATATGCCCATGTACTATGTTTTCTGTTATGGTGAGCACACACCCAGCTGCAAATTTACCTGTCATGCTCTTGAGCTATGTTCTCTGCCATGCTGAACTCCCATCAGTACATCAATCTATAATTCCCTGTATGTCCCCATTGTTGCCATACACCATGAATGCTCAGTACAGTACAGAGACACCTATCCCACAAAAAATATGCTCATCCTTTCATCTCTAACATATCATTCCATCAGATTAGTCTTGTGTGTGTTCCTCTATTGCTAGCCCCCCTTAATGACTTATCCCATCCTTTTCTCCCCATTTAAATAATAAACTGAATTGGTACTTTGCTGTGCTGGCCCTGCATGGCTTAATAACATTGCGTAAGCTGCCACACTGTGAGACACATTGTACACATGAGCACAAATTTCCTTGGGTTGGGGGTTAGCCTAAAGAGTAAGGTGATTACCTTGCAGACAAAAGGTACAGAGTTTTATTTTTGCCTTTGAACACTATCTAGTTACTGGCTATCAGTGTAATAATCTGCAGAGAGATTGCCTAGTATTTCTTATGAACCTTAGTTGATAGTGTGCAACTTTATGGGGAGGGGTTGCCATAATGGTTAAGGTCTTTACATCACAAACTATATATTCTTTATTTTGAACTGCAACACTGAAATTTCAGAATCTAAAAAAAAGTACAGATATTTTATTTGTACAATTAGACCAAGAACACTGCATCAATGGGCCCAGACAATATCCCAAGATGCCTTCTAAATAGCATGAAACATGACCTACCAGGGCCTCTGGAATTACTGTTTAACTGTAGCTTCCAAACAGGCTTCATGCCTCATGAATGGTGAAAGGCAACAGTCATCCCTCTGCCCAAAAGTAGGCTGTCTACAGACCCTGGAAATTACAGACCCATAAGTCTCACTATTCTTGTATGTAAAGCCATGGAAACAATTATCATGGAGATGATCAATAGAGGTATAGTAAACCTCCAGACACTGGATCCAACCCAGTTTGGTTTTGTAAAGGGCAGATCATGCCTACTCAAACTGGTGGACTTCTTTGAGAAGGTCACCAAAGCAATGAATAAGGGAAAAATCGTTCACACTGCCTACATTGACCTGGCCAAGGCATTTGACACTATATCCCACTTGGGCATTGTTGACAAACTCAAGAAGTTAGGTACAAAGCCGTATGTCACCCGGTGGATAGCTAACTGGCTCACAGACAGGACCCAGGAAGTTAGAACTGGGGAGTCCACCTCTACAATCAGGCCAGTCACAAGTGAAGTCTCTAAGGGATCCGTCCTTGGACCGCTCCTTTTTGGCATTTACTTCTCAGAAGTCAAGGCCAATGTCAGTGGTGTCTGGCTGACTAAATTTGCAGATGATTGCAAATTAGGAGCTGTCATTGAATCTCACACTGATACAGATGTTCTCCAGGAGGGACTGACACAGAGAAACAACTGGTGTCAGAGTCATGGACTAAAACTAAATGCCAAGAAATGCATAATAGTATCCTTTGGGAAGTAATCCATCACTGGTAACTATCATATTGACAACACACCCCTTAGAGTTGACTCAGTAGTCAGGGACTTAGGGACACACATAGATAAAAATCTAACCTTTGATCATCATGTGTCTACAGTGGTGAGGAAATTATTCTATGTTGTACAACTTATAAACAAAGGTATAGGTTCATAGGCAGGTACTAGGCTATTGGCCCTAGGGCATATATAAGCCTAGCCAAAAGGTACCCTGGCTTTCGCCACACAAGAAAATTATTTTCCTGTGCCACTGTCTAGTAGAGCCACAGAAGTGATCCCCAGGGTGAATTTCCTATCTCCTATTCAATCATCAAGATTTTTCTTGGAGTGCTAATGAGGAGCTTTGTTTGATATAGATAAGTAGTTTGTTCCAGAGTATGGGAAGTCTCTGGGACAGGACTCTACCCCTCCAGCATGTTCTGTTTATTGTGGTGACAAGGTTTAGGTCCCTAGAGCGTGTAGCTCAGAGGGATTGAGATTTCTTTAAGTGGAGCATGTCCAAAAGCTCTGGGTTTGACATAGCTTTGTGTGTTAGGCAGAGATCGCCGCTGAGTAGGCGATATGCGATGGAGTAAATCTGCAGTTTTTTGAGACATCTAAGTCCAAGGAAGTCATTGTTCTACTGTATTCGGCATTCATAAGACCCATCATTAAGTACAATGCCCCTTTGGTATGTACCTAACCAGGCATATCCAACAACTGGAATGTCCACAGAGGTTCCTCACTAAAAGAATACAGGGCATAAGTAATATGTCCTATGCAGAAAACTCTTCAAGGCTCTATCCCTGTATTCTGTATCCTACAGGCTTTTGAGGGAAGATCTATGCCTGGCATACAGGACATTGTCAGACCCCACTCTGATGGACCTCCTGCATATCCACAAAACAAACAGTACCAAAATTACCAGTTCTAAAGATTTAAACCTTGCCTGTGATATAATTAGGACCTGTTGGAGAGATAGGGATCTATCCCAGAGACTACCCCGTCTATGGAACAAGGTCTCCATCCATGTGAAGCAGAGTTCCTCCTTAATCCAATTCAAGTGCAACTTGGACAATTGGATGGGAAACCAGAAAGTCATCCCTGGTTTGGTACCTATGTCTCTGATGCAAACAGGTAATCTGTAAATCGTTCATCTCCCAGGCCTATGCTTACACTTATCAAGGGTGTAAGAACTCATCAGACATTATGCATGGCTAGGCTTAAAAAGGCTGTTGTGATTGTTAGCCTAGTAAACACCTATGAACCTATAAGACAAAGAGAGAGGGCACTGTTTATATTTTACTGCATAACTAGGGACTGTAAGGCATTTGCATTTTGGATTCATGCCACACTCATTAACGGACCTGTAGTAAAATCAACACGGTGTGCTCCCTCATGACTTAGACCATCTGCCTCATACCTCTCAACTGTACAGATTTTTGCAGAATGTCCAGATTTTTGTCTCATATTTTTGGACTGCTTCTCATAAAAGTTTGGCTTTCTGGCAAATTATTGAGGGTTGAAGTCAAAAAATAATGACAGACATTTGAGTTTCAGACTTTGTACCCTTCACAAATTCATGCTAATGTGAAACCTGTTATTCTGTCAACATTCTAAGTTTGTAAGAGCAATATTTGAAAAGTGTCCCTATTTTTGGACCTTTGACCCCCCCCATTATTTATGTATTTGTCCAGATTTCTTACTCTAAGATGTTGACAGGTATGCTCTGCCTCCTTATTTCTGGTCATACAATATGCCACTGTGAATTTCTGCATACAAGAAAAATTATAGTACTTTGTTCAGATTTGTATACTGTAGTGTGTGTGAGTGTGTGTGAGTGTGTGTGAGTGTGTGTGAGAGTGTGTGAGTGTTCACTTATGTGTACGTGTTTGTGTATGTAAATGTGTCTGCATGATACAAAAAGAAACTTTTTATGTATACCCCACTACAATTTTATTTAAATAAAGTTGCCCTGTCAGTTATGATGATATTTTCACAATCATATTGTGTTTACAATTCATGATCTTGAAGCAGACCAGCAAGATAACACTGTCACACCCCAAATATTTTTCAACATTATCTACTAAATCAAATCAACAAAATGTTCTTCTGAAAAATTACACTGCCAGATGTGGCCTATCCCTATTACATAAAAATAAAATTTAGGGAATGCCTATTTAGTGAGGGAATTTATCTATTTAATGAAATGAATGTCTCTGAAAAACAAACACAGTTTTAGTGAGTAATATTCACTGATAGTACATTGCAGTGAATTTTGAGTTCTACTTCTACAGTTTCTTGTACCCATAAAAATGCTTAACTGTTTGCGGAAGGAAATGGTTTCCCACATGTTATCTGTAGTTTTCACATAGTGCAACTTCAGTGCACTGATTCAGTTAATTCAAGTTCAGTAATTCACACATTTTCTTCCATATACAGTTGATCATGTTTGACAGTCAGACGAGTCATATTAAGTACACCCAGTGCAAAATCATCTTACACCCTACTTGTTCCTCCATTCAGCCTTGGATTCTTCCATGATAGTGGTTACTGTACAAGTCTGCTTTAGCAAGCTTGTGTTAATATAGCAATAACCCACGCCTGGGTGTGGGTAATGCGGGATTTACCCACGGTTGGCATGGTTTAGACAACCGTGGGTAAATCCCGCATTACCCACACCCAGAAGTGGGTTATTGCTATTATACTATGACATTATTTAAGAAAAGAAATAATTACTTTTCTTAAATAATGGCATTGCATAATGCCTCTTTGCTGCCCTTCTGCAGCTGTCTGGTATCCGCGGCAGTTCTGATGTACTGTGCATGCCTACGCAGTACATCAGAGCTGTGGCCAAAAGCAACGGAGAAAGCAAGATCTCCGTTGCTTTTTACTGTTTCGCTATGTTAAATGGGTTTAACATAGCGAGACAGCTTTAAAATAAGCAACGGTCGCTTATTTTAAAGCTGTCTCGCTATGTTAAACCCATTTAACATAGCGAAACAGTAAAAAGCAATGGAGATCTTGCTTTCTCCGTTGCTTTTTAAACCTGTCTCGCTATGTTAAATGGGTTTAACATAGCGAGACAGCTTTAAAATAAGCAACGGAGATCTCCGTTGCTTTTTTTAAACCTGTGTCACTATGTTAAACTCTTTTAACATAGCGAGACAGTGTTTTAAAAGAGACATACTAATGGAAAAAGTCCGGGCGACTGGACCTTTTTCCATTAGTATAAGTCGATTTACAACCAGCGTGCACGTTTTGGAATATTAATGGGGGGGTCATGGTATAATGTATCTAATACTGCCATGTTACTGCCGTAAAAGGGTCAGTGGAACAAAATGTCTCGGCATTTGTACTTGTAAAGTAGAAGCGTACTTTGAATTTTTTTTTTTTTTTTTTTTTTTTTACATCGAATGACATAATCAAAAACTTTTTAGAAAGATGCATAGTTTTACTATTATCTGACCGAATAGCATCTGAGTCTAGGAAAGGACAGGATATGCAATAAGAATGCCAAACATTCGTCTCTGAGGTGAAACACATCTCTCTGTCTTTTGTAATTTACATATTGGTAACATATCAATATTTGGGAGTGGAGCTAGTCAGTTGGGTGAGGTATTGTTATTCACAATCTGAAATATTTGAAGTCTGGCAACAGACTAAACTCAAACTGTATTAAACTGTGCAGTCTGGTACTTGCCTAAATGTATGTGCAGAAGCATTTTCTTTGTAAGCCATATTTACATTAAGAAGATGGCTGCAGGAATTTTGTCTCCTGAAAAATCAGCTGGCTTAAGTTCAATCGGACATTTCTTCTGATGTCTTGTCAGAACAGGATGAAACATCATTTGATAAACTGGTTTCTCCATTTTGAACTTTCAAAATGAAGCAAAACTCTGTTTCAGGAAGCTGGAGATTGAGTTTTGCCAGCTGTTGTAAAGGGATTATGAGGAAGAGGAAGGGCTGATCTCATCCCAAAACAATAGGCTTACTACCCCCAAACAAAAACAAGACAAAAATGGTGTTCTTTGGTTAGTGTGGTACACAGATAAAATGATCCCACTTCACTAGTTTTAAAGTTGACATACATACACTACGTTTAAAAAATAATCATATCTGCTCATAATATTTGATTTTGTACAGCACAGACTAAAAGTAGTTCTGCAACTCTACATAAGTGTCATTCAAGCAGTTATATAGTTGTTATTTTTGTAGTGTTATGTATGCTTCGATTAACGTGATCTTTGTGCAGGACAAAACTGCCTGAAACCTACTAAACAGCTTTACTGTACCCTTATAAGCACACTCATTCAGATAGTAAGCAGATGTTAAATAGGTTGTCAAACAGCAATTTATTTAGACATTTTTACATATTTAACAGTGTTCATGTTTATTCAAAACACCTCATTAGCTTGTAGCATCAGATATATAACAACAAATTCAGCTATATGTAATTATGAGCTCCTGGATATTATTCCAGTCATCCCATACTTACTGAGAATTTTGTCTTTGAGTACCAGATAACGTTAGGCTATTATAAACCTGCTTATTCTTTCACATCAACCAAATTACCACCATATTCCAGTTAGGAGTCTGTCTGGGATAAGCATGAGCTTTCCACGTGGTTGGCCATGTGGGTTTTTACACTTAATTCCCACTGGTCATAAATCTTTTCATAGATATGATGCTTGTTACATGCTTAATTCTGCATTTACATCCATTCACGGGCATGGTATCTTCCTTACTACTGCCACCTTTTGCTATTACCCCAGCTTTTTACTTTGTTTGGTCCATAACTCCATGTGCTATGTATTAAGAAATTCTCTTTATTTCTGTAAGAAATCAGAGCCTTCATTCTGTAGATGGAGCAACGATTATAAATTACTCTTTATATGGACAGTAGATAATGTTAACATGAGCTTACAGCAATCAAGTTTTTGAAGGCCATTAGGTCGTAAGCTTTATATTCAAACCCATGAACCTCTAATTCTTTGCTGTGCCTTACTTTCTTCCAGCCATTATCAGCTGGGCTTTAGTACATGTAATGGGTGTCAGCATGACTTTTTCTTACTCCAAAACTATCCATCATTGTGTGTCTGCACTTTCCCATGCATCTCCTGGATGCAGTTGAATAGCTCAGCTCTTTGGCCTCTATGAGCAGGCATTCTCCAATTGTCCCTGGATCCTTTTTCCTGAGATGACATGGCAGTTTTTCATTTTTATTCCAACAATCGCTCTCCTTACTAGCACTGAGAAATAGGCTATAAGGAATTCTTTGGACAACTTGAGAAGGAAGAAGAGTTGCATCACAAGATGAAAGCAGGAATATATTTCTCCTGTATGCAAACAGTTGCTGAGGTCAGATCTTGAATATTGTACAAGCTTAGGGAAAAGCTACACCTGCAAACATGTTAAAATAACAGAAGACCTATACAGATCAGCAACCAAAAAAGGCACATGATTATGAACAAGAATTTTTGGAAGACAGGCTAAAATAAATTAGTATGAATATCCTGTAGGATATGTATGAACATTAATAAGTTTCAGGAAGGACATATCTTTCAGGACAAGAGGAGCTATACAATACAAAAAGGGCTAATGAGAAGAATCTTGAGGAGGGCAGTGTCTGAGAGATTCTAAGTAGCATCTTTTGCACAAAGAAGGTTATTTGATGCAAGAAATGTTCATCTTCCTGACATATCCCTTTCACAAATACCATGATTTCATTTGCAGAATTGTAGCACGACCTTCCTGTGTCTGCCCATCACTTTAATCTTCCCTAACTGGTATTGCACATGCACTTCTGGTGTCAGCTAAGGAAATGCAGATTCCCATCAGGTTCCAGCACATTTCCATTGCCATTTCTTAATGTCATCTCTGCTATCTGTAAATGGATTGCTATTAACCACCTAATATAGTATTGCCTATATTTCTCTCCTGTTTGTTTTATCTCTGCCATAATTATTAAACTATATTCTTTGCCATTAGTTCCAGCATTATGTAAGTTTTTCTTATGCATTTTATTTATTCTTTGTTGAGCAGGTTAGTCCCACTAGGCTAGTGGCCTCTCTTCAGGGGAGAAGTGAGGTGATATTTCTAACTGTGATGTACTTTTTGAATGCTGTCCATTAAGACTCTGCATTGTCATTTGAAAATTATTTGCTATAATTTAAAATGCAATTTGTGAAGCTTTTCTCCCCAGGCTTCTCCAAAAACATATGTAATGCCTGGTCAGATGGTCCTGAGGCAATGGAATGAAAGTTATGGTGAAATTCAAGAAGCCACATGAATGGCACAGACATAATGCAATTCAGTCAGGATGCAGGACAACCAGGCCATCAAGAAGGAGGTTGGCATAATAGTTAATGTGTTTACCTTACAGCCACATGCTGCAGGGTCTGATTCTCACAGGGGGGTAATTGGCTAGGCTTAAAATGGCCCAGAAGAGCAGTTAGCATAGTACTAATTTATGAACCTATCACCCAATACTGGTGGGAGACAGTTAATTCCCATTAGGAGACTTTCTCCACATATCCTTGGTAAACATTTGTAATCATCCATCCACTAATGGAGACTAGTTTTAATAGTTGCTAAGGAAGTGCTCTGCTTGATCAGTAATGGCAGCCTATTCCAGAAGACAGGGGGACACTGGATTAGGTATCTTTTACACCATCTAGTGTTATTGATATGGTAATACAAGAAGCATGTACTATTTAGTTCAAGAAATGTATAATGGCCATATGAAACATTTTATCTCATCTGGGTACACCTAGTATGCCTTATGCAATCCAAGTTTAAACATCTTCATGCAGTACTCTGCTTGTCCATGGATGATGAGGTCTTCTTGTTCAGATGCAGAACATTAAAAGTAGTAGCGGTGTGTGGGGTTACCCTCCCTACAAATAACAATGTTTTTATACTTTTATGCCCCTCCTGCATTAGTTGGAGCATGCATTTTTGCTATCAGCAATGTCTGTACTAACCAGTTTTTGTCAATAATCAGTGCTACAATAAGGCTCAAACTTAACAATTTATTGAACAAAAATTTACTAGATAAACAGAAAAAGACTAATAAATCATGTACTTTTTTGCCACTGATAGGGAGACTTCAATCCTATCCAGTGCTGCTATCTGTTTAGTCAAGGCAAGGCCGACACTGACAAAATGGCTCTAAGCTCAGTTCAGGCTGATACTGTGATCAAATCCAGATGATGATGATTTCCATTTTAGCCTTTGAGCTTTTTATAGTCTTGAGCAAACAACAGGGTCAATAGGTTTAACTAATGACATATTGATCACAAGCTCATCATGAGTTGATGGAATATTGTAGAAAAATTCTAATACCTTTGCCCAGCCTTGCAACTTTTTATCACTTGTATTTTTTTGGATTTGTTTTTTAAGGAGCCCATTATACCTTTTAATCAAACCAGCAGCTTGAGGATGATATGGGATATGCAGCACCCATCGAATTTCATTTTTCTTTGCCCATTTTTGAACCCCCGTTCTGGTAAAGTGACTGCCTTGGTCACTTTGGATTTTACTGGGAATTTTATATGTCATACATAATTTATTTAATCCTTTTAACAATGCTTGCTGGTTTGCCTTTTTGCATTGAGAAACCATTAGTAATTCTGAGTAAGTGTCCACCATTGTTAAGCAATATTGCTGATTTTGATCCAGTGGTAAAGGACCAATAAAGTCTATTTGCCAGATTTGTGCCAAACGACTGCCTCTGTGATTGTGTCCACATGCTTCTGCTTGCAGTTGCTTTTATTTCTTTGACAGATTTCACACTGCTTTATAACATCTGTAGTTATTTTTTTATTTAACTGCATACCATGCCTTCGTGCCCATTCTATTGTTGCATCTCTTCCCAAGTGCCCACTCCGATCATGGTCCCATCTTGCCATACTAGCACTTTTGGTTTTCTCTTCAGCAATACGTACTGCGGCCATCTTATCTACCTGCTGGTTATGCCTCCTTTCATTCATCACAAGTGATGCATGGGCATCTACATGTCCAACACTGATTTTGCATTGTTGAGCTTTCCAGATCCGTTGCCAGTCTTCTGAACCTCCCCATAGAGGTCTGCCATGGATCTTCCAATTTTGTTGTTGCCAGGCAGGTAACCAGGTTGTCAGTCCCTTAAAAACTGCCCAGCTGTCAGTATAGATGTACGCTTTATCTCCAGGTGATAAACTATTGATGACCAGGGCAACAGCTCGTAATTCTGCCTGATTATTTGAACCGGCAGTACCTTTGTCAAATAACACAGTTTCTGTTTGTGGGCAGTAAGCCACCGCAGTCCAGGTCCTACCATTTGATCCAATTTTAGCAGAACCATCAGTAAACTATGATGTTTCTGCTTTTTTGCATTCAAATCATCAAATGGTAATGCTTTAGTGATTGGGGACTTTGAAGCTCATGTTGCTGTTGTTCTATCGTATCAGCATCATCCAAAATTACCAGTCCAGCCAACTGTTGTTGTACTTGAGATACTCCAGGCATGATGTTGGCCCTTTCCTGTAAATACCACTTTCACTTTTGTACAGTCGAAGATTGTGCTATTAGAGTTTTTATTAAATTATTATCTCGTAACCACCCCTGGATTTGGTAGTCTATCTTAACTGTCACTGTTTGTAGTTTAGTTATTTCTTTTATATGAATCAATGCTGTGTACACTGCCGGCACATGTTGCTCAAGGGGGCTATATTTAACTTGTGCTTCAGTCAGGGATTTGGACCAAAATCCCAAGGGTCTCTTTTGTTTAGTGTCATCCTTCTGCCACAGCCCCCAAGACATAACATTATTGGCAACTGTTACTTCAAGGATAAAAGGTTGCTGTGGATCAACTGGACCCAGACCCACACTCTGCTGTAGGGCCTTTTTTTGCTTTTTTGAAAGCCATTTGGGGTTGCTGTGGATCAACTGGACCCAGACCCACACTCTGCTGTAGGGCCTTTTTTGCTTTTTTGAAAGCCATTTGTTGCTTGGGACCCCACTGAAAGTCACATTTTTTCCTTGTTACATAGTGAATGGGGCCGCAAAATCAGTCCGAGGTGGGGTACAAATGTTCTCCAAAAGCCCATTGCTCCCAAGAAGGCCTGTGCCTGCTGTTTGGTTTTTGGGACTGCAATTTTTTGAATACTCTCTAGTACTGCTGCCGGAATTTTCCTTTTTGCTCCATTTTAAATTATACCAAGGAATTTTACATCCTCTGTTTTGGAGATGTTGGATTACAGTTTTTAATGCAATATTCACATCAGACTTTTTTCCGGTAATCATTATGTCATTAATGTAATGGAAAATAGTCACTTTGTCCAGCTGTAACTTGGCTAGGTCTCTAGCCACTAGTCCATGACACAGGGTAGGGCTGTGCAGATAACCCTATGGTAACACTTGGAAGGTATACTGCCTTCCCTCCCAAGTAAAAGCAAATTGGGCTCTACTTTCTTCTGCTACTGGAATGGAGAAGAAAGTATTTGCTAAGTTCAAAACTGCATGATATGGCCCAGCAGATGAAGACAATCTTTTTATGATCGTAACAGTATCTGGAATAGCTGCCGCTAAAGGTGGGGCCACCTTGTTCAGACCTCGATAATCTACAGTAATTTGCCATGACCCATCAGGTTTCTTTACCGGCCACACCGGACTGTTGAATGGACTCACAGTTGGCTCAAGTATGCCAACCTGAAGCAGTTTTTGGATCGTTTTGGTGATCTTAGCGTGCCCACTTGGAATACAATACTGTTTGATGTTTACTGTTGTAGGTGTGGGAATATAAAGTGGTTCCCACTTAGCATTGCCTCGGACTACAGCCTTAACTGCATTGACTGAACAATGCCGCACTCCAAACCTAAATGGCCCTACAGTAATTTTTAAAGTTTTACCCTTTAACACATCTATTTCTAAAATGTGTTCAGGTACTGGAGCTATTACTGCTTCAATGAAAATTGGAATACCATTCCCAAAAGCTATTTTAACCTTGGTTTTGGTACCTAGTGTGTTTGCCCCTCCATAACCATCAATCTCTACATATTGTCCACAAAATTTATGGGGGTTGCTGCAAAAATGGTTATTTCTGATTCTGTGTCTACCAAAGCCATTACATGCTGTGGCCCTCTCCTCCAAAAACTGGTAAGGGGTACGTAAGGGCATTGGTCCCCAGGCGTAATTGCTCTTACTGTACCCCTAGCTACTGGGGATCCACCTACTAGTCAAGTTATCTCTGTTTTTTCAACCGGGGTTCTCTATTCCTTTTCTCCCCAATCTCTCTCATCACTGAATTCTCCCTTTTGCCACTATGCTAATTCCTCATCAGTAGGGATGTCAGGATATAATTGATTCCATCCTACCTCCCCTTCAGTGGTACTTTTGGTTGGACTTTTTGTTAGGGTTAACTTTTTGCCCACAGAGCTTGATTCTTTCTCTTTTTGTTTTTGCTTCCATTTTTTATATAATTCCTCAGTAGCTATCCCATCTATTTCTGCAACTTCTACCCCCCGCCTTAACAGATCCAGAAACATCTGCTTTCTTGTAACTTTTTCACCAGATTTATCTTTTGGTTTTTCTGCATTTGCTTTTCTAGCTCTTCTCTGCTCTTTTTTTCCACTAATTCTGCCATTTTATTTAGAGTGGCTATTACATCCCATATCTGTTTACCTACACAGCCTGCCAGGGCAGCCATCAGCTGCCCTTTTCACCACTATGGTGCATTTTTGATCAATTTACTTTTCATATTGCTGGTCATCATTTGTGCATCTGGTCCTTTCAGAAGCACTAATGCCCCATTCCTTAATTTCAACGAATAAATGGTAGCCAACATAGTCATTTCTCTTAACTGTTGTATTGCCTCTGCTATTGTTTTCCAAGGCTTATGTTCATTAGCTACTGCTGTAGCATCAGGCCAAGTAGCTTGGAAAGCCGAGGCTAACCACACCACCAGTGTATTCACCTGGGGATCATCATGATTTACATTATTTACTATTTGTTTTAACCGTGGGTGAAACACCAAGCATGCACATTGGTGCATTTTTATGGCATTTAGAGACACTGCTTCTCCCCCTGTATCCCAAACCTGAAGAAACCACACTAAAACAGTTTCCCCTGGCTTTTGCTTATAGGTTTGGATTACATTTAATAATTCAGCTTGGGTATAACTCCGCACCTCAACCCATTGTTATGGTGCCACCCCCCCAGTATACTGTCCCTTTCTCTCAATAACTGGGCATGCCTCTACTGATGGGGAATTTACTATTTCAAAATCACTATCACCCTCATCAGTTGAGGGGAGATCACCTTCCCACTTCTCGGGGTCAAACTCTGCCTTACACAGCAAAGCACGAACCCGAGGCCTTGAGGGCGGGCGACGCTTTCTTCCATTCCGCTGTCTATGCTGCTGAATTATTCGAGTAGCTAAAGTCACTGAATTAGATTTCCAGTGTTCAGCTTCCTCTCCTGCTTTGACAAGTGCCATATCTGCCTTTTCTAAGGCATCTCGATCCATTCTGTGTGTATGAGCATATTTTTTACATTGCTCTTCTAACTCTAAAACCTTTTCTTTTAGTTTCTCTACATCTCGGTCTAATTCCTGAATTGCCTCAAAGAATAGCCATCTGGCTGCTCCCACCCCTTCCTTCACCTTTTTCCCCTTAATATCCAATTTTAGTTTCGATAAAGCTTTAGCTAGACTATCGGGGTCTGCCTTGGGTCTTTCTTGCAAAGGTTTTGGGGAAGGAGTGGGTGAAACTTGACTTAACACCTTAGCAAGAGGATCCCATTTCCCAAACAATGCTGGCATTATGGTACCAACGCCAAAGTTATTTGGAGTGCCTGACACAGCATCCTTCTTACCTATGCCTGTATGTTTTAAAGGAAAAAACATTGGTTGTTGTTGTGACATTTCCACTGCAAACCTCAGACCCTGCTCACTGCGCCAAATGAACTAGTCCATTACTTTAAAGTCTGAGGTTAATAAAGGATTAGAAATTACACAAGACACTAAGGCTCAAACTTAACAAATTATTGAACAAAAATTTACTAGATAAACAGAAAAAGACAAATAAATCATGTACTTACAAGCATATGCATAAACAAAATCAGTTGTGCCACTAATAGGGAGACTTCAATCCTATCCAGTGCTGCTATTTGTTTAGTCAAGGCAAGGCCGACACTGGCAAAATGGCTCTAAGCTCAGTTCAGGCTGGTACTATGATAAAATCCGGATGATGATTTCCACTTTAGCCTTTGAGCTTTTTATAGTCTTGAACAAACAACAGTGTCAATAGGTTCAACTAATGACATATTGATCACAAGCTCATCATGAGTTGATGGAATATTGTAGAAAATATACAAATCCAAAAAACTGCTGAGGATAGGATATCTCCACCCCTTACACTCTCATAAGTCCTAGAGACTACCATAAAGGGGTGGAGATATTAGGGCTAGGACTGAAGAGATTGAGGCAAAATGGATTGTCATGCTGAGAGCAAATCATGGCCATGGGCTTAATGATTGTGTGCCTATGAAACCAGTCCTTAGTAGGAGAGCTTTGCGTAGGTAGTTTTGTTTTTAATAAATGTTTTAATGAATGTTTTAGTATATGTTTGGATATATTAATAATTTAATAGGGTAGAGTGATATTGTGAACAAAATATTTATGAAGAAAGTTTTTTTGATAGTTTTAGTGTAGTGATGTTATACCTTTAAAAAGTTCATTTGAAGTCATGTGATTCAATTATGTGTTCTTTAAAAAGGTGTGTTTTCTTGCTTTGTATGTACACCTGAAGAAGCTCAGTGTGAAAGCACTTGTGTTGCAATAAAGATGGTACTGTTGTAACTGTTATCTGAAATTACATTATTCTTGGATCGTGGAGCCTGTCCTCAGCAGTTTTTTGGATTTGTGTGTTTTATTTCTGTTTCTGCAGAAATGCCTGTTTTTTATTGGGCGTTTTTTGCTGTACTCTGATATATTGTAGAAAATATGACATTGCAAGATCATCATGAGTTGATGGAATATTTTAGAAAATTACAGATCATTTCCTAAGTTGTAAACAAGTCTTGTAATGTCCATTCTTATGCCTTACTTTCCTTTTCTAAAGAACAGTTAGCTCACAAACTTGTGAAATAGTTCCTCATTGGAATCCTCCATATTCTGGTAAACATCTTTTAAGCTGACATACAACTTATAGGTCAACAAAAGTTCAGTTATACCAGTAATCAGTGAGCAAGGCCTGCTCTTAAGCATATTGTATTGTTACGATATTAGCAGCATATAGTGAGGTAGATACTCAAACATACACAGTGGTATGTGGCTCGAGACATAACAAAAACTTGTAGACTGTGTGGATCCGTCACACTAGCGTAGATCAAAATTACGCTATTTTGAAATATGATAGTAATGTCCCACTAATGCGAAAGTGCACTGCAACGAAAGTGCACTTTCGCGAAAGTCACTAGAACAAAGGGTTAGGGCTTGGGTAATGGATAGTGGATAGCTGTACTAGCTATCCACTATCCTTAACCCAAGCTCTGACCCTAAGGTCAGTCACTACCGCACCACTGTGCAGGAAATGTCCCATTCGACTTAGGGATTTTCGCGAAAGTGTACTTTCGTTGAAGTGCACTTTCGCATTAGTGGGACACTACTATCGTATTTCGAAATAGTGAAATTTCGATCTACGGTAGTAGACCAATATATATATATATATATATATATATATATATATATATATATATATACATATATACATATATATATATATATATATATATATATATATATATACATATACACACACACACACACACACACACACACACACACACACACACACACACACACACACACACACATGCCAAACACATTAAATGTATAGGCAGACTAGAAGGTAGATACTTTTAAGCTTACCATTTTTTGGTGCATTTTTCATTTACTTTTTTGTCTCTTACACCTGTCTGTACACTGAGAGGAAGCAAAGCTGTGAGTAGCTAAGACTATGTGTATTTATCTGTCCCTATCTATATGTATCTACATATATATCTATATCTATATCTATGTGTGTGTGTGTGTGTGTGTGTGTGTGTGTATGCTGCTTTTTTATAATGTACTTTTAAATGCTTTATTTCTTTAAAATATTCTTTTACTGGTTAGATTCATGTTATGTGGGTAAGATATATTTCTTTTTGTATCTACAATTCTTTTTCCAAGTGTTTGTTCATTTGATTGGTTCTTCCTCGTTATGTTATTTTTATGGGTAGATCATTTTTCTTGGATGTCTATGAGAGGGATTTCCTTCAGGTTTCCAACTTATATGAATGTTTGGCTGCAAGTTAATCTTACATCAGTTATTTGCTAGATCATCATTCTTATATTGCTATATTTTAAAGTTGTGTCTTTCGGATTTTCCCAGTTAGGGGTCACCACAGCGGAACTCCGGTTTGCTAATGATTGGTAGTTGATTTTTATGTGTCGAGTTACCAGCCCTGATGCACAACCTTCATTGAAGGTACACCCATTCACGCATGTCTCCACGCAGAAGACGCTCTAGCTGAGAATCGAACCGGACAGCGTCTTACTGTGAGGCGACAACGCTACCGCAGCACCACCACCACGGATCTAAAGTATTTTATTTTTATTTATTCAGTTTTTTGTTTAACTGTACTTATGTATTAAGCCTTTAGAGCAAAAAATTATTTTTGCATTCATTTTTGTTTGGGGGGGTTTGTAACAGTTGGGGGTGTTTGTATTTAATTTTATCTTTAATAGAATCCTGCCACTTATAATTTATTGTGGCATGTATAGATTTAGGTTCATAGTTAGTTACTAAGCATGTGTTCCCAAGAGGTCTGTTTTTTCAGTTATCTTAGAGCACTGTCCAGTTCAAGGATTTGTTCAGTCACATAGTAGGTAGATGGAAGCTGAAGGAATCAAACCATGCACCACAGGCAGCACCTTACTAATAGCCCATAGTCTTAATCCTGTGTACTATCTGTCAGAAAAACATGGAGAATATGGGTATCAATCCCACTACACCTTGTATGCTAAAGCAAGCACTCTACCATTCAGTCTAATTCCCCTCATTGCCAATATGTTTTGTGTTATTTTGCTAGACGTGTAGTATTGTATGCAGTAACTCTTTTACTTAAGATTTACATTGATTGCATTTTGTTTTCTATAGCAGGACCAGTGAGTTAAGGATGTGGCTAAAATGTAAATATATTTTCATGATTTGGCTAGAATTAGATAAACTTTGCATGACAGAGATAAATATATTACCTGATACTTTTATTATGGATATGAGCTTTATGTAGATTTTTATTAGTGTCCTTTGGCTGGATTAAGGATTAATAAGTTTAATTAAAATATTATGGTGGAATTACACTTCCCTTTTCCCTCTCAAACAGTAATAAAGCAATCTTAATTAAGATTAAACATACAATGTATGCATAAAATTTATCATTTAAATGCATAATTATCTTTGTTTAGTGCTGGTTAGTAGATGAAAAAAGTTAATTTCACACCAGCCTACCAACCTATTTATCAAACATGAAGCTATGGTTCTATGCTAAAGCCAGTTTTTACATTAATAACTTAATTTTCTGAAAAAAATACCAAAACTGGCACACCCTGGAATCTTGTATAGTAATCTCCATTCATTAATTTGTGTGGCAAACTGACCACTAGTATGTGATAAACATGGCGCAAGAAAGATTGTTGGTCAAAAATCATATACAGCTAACATGTGTACAGGATTATTTGCCACTTTAGCCTGCAGTACATAGAACAGATGCAGAAACACCAATGCACCAGTTATGGATAGCCTGCTGTACAACTGCTGCTTTTGAATGCTGCATGGAAAAATATCTACTAGTGTTAGTGGTATGGCCTAGAAAGGCATTTCTAAGTCACTCTGAAAATAATAGTGTTCCTACAACCTCCATGTAAAAGTTCCACATTGGCAAAATGCTCACATTCAAAAGCTTTAAATGCTAAAGTAGTTCTATCAAGAAACTTTCAGAACATGTGAAAATCTGTCACTTAGTGAAAATGATAATCAGGAGCTTTAGTAGTTTGCTAAAGCTCCTGGTAATATGACAGATACTTTGGGCAGCCTTTACCCTCTATAGAGATGGTACTGATGGGCCTTGTGTAAAAAAACCTGGACAGTAAGCAGCTCAGTGTTGTACTGTGTATCTATACAGGGGTTTTGTATCAAGCCTTTGCTTGAGGAACCCACTACAACTACTAGAATTTTACAAACCTCACTCAGGCTTCCAACTATTTTAGAACTGTATCCCATTAGTACATGCCTGCTATTCATCCTAAGACACTGTTCCTCCAGGTAGTGAGCATCCAGGGTATCTCTTGAGTCTTTTCATGGTTCAAATGAGGGATAGCACTAAAGATATGGTGGTAGAAGTAAATCCTATTTCAGAAAATTCAAAAGAAGTCACTGGAAAAGGGGGTCAAAGTATCAGAGTGTGTGTGTGTGTGTGTGTGTGTGTGTGTGTGTGTGTGTGTATATATATATATATATATATATATATATATATATATAGGGTCTACTTTACATGAACAACATTTCAAAATGTCAAAGACCATATCCCGAGACCATATGATTGACATTTGAAATGTCTAACATGTAAAGAACAAAAACAAAAACAACAAACACTCACCTTAACGCTGCTAGCAGGGGGGCAAGCCCCCGTACACCCCCCTGGGGGCTCAGCCCACCACACCCCATAATTTAAATATACCAACTCCGAGATCACACTACAGCCCAGGAATGGAAATCTTGCCATTCCGCAATGTATGGAAATGCCGATTCCGCATGGTCGGCATTTCAAAAGTTGATCATATGGTCTCGGTCATATGGTCTTCGACATTTTGAAATGTCGACCATGTCAAGGGGACCCATACATATATATATATATATATATATGTATATATAAACTTCAGATTTAAATATGGTATTAACATTCTTCATTCTGATACAATTAAAGTCACGGATTAACGTCCTTAATTTAGTGCACAGTTTGGAATTACATTATATTAAAAAAAATGTATGTTTCTTACTGTATTTTCTGAAATATTGCTACTGTAAATATTTGAAATGGAGACAGGCACAGCCTTGAAAATAACTAATCTCAGAAAACGCAGACATGGAGGTTCAACCCACATAAAGGCTTTATTTCTATAAAAATATGTAATCTCTTTTGTTACAAAGGTAGAGGGACTTGATCAAAGCAAATAATATAATTATCTTCTCTACCATTTATAGTAAATCTGTAATAGCACATGATCAATTAACGTAAATACTTAATAAAAAATTAACAATTATTGAAATTTAAAGGAACAAAACAATGCAAATTATTTGGTTCTAATAAATGATGAAATGTATCCCATTTATTTAAATTGTTGGAATATTAAAAACAAATATGCTTCTGGTTTTACCTGGCATTAACGACAATTTGCCTTTTAATACTGTTGTAAGGTTAATGGTGCTAAACTATAAGGCTGGAAATATATTTGTTTTTAATTTTCCAACATGACAGCACAGCCACCCCCTCCCCAGAACCTTGACACTGCTGAAGTAAACCAATTACCCATCCATCCATCCATCCATCCCTCCCTCCTTCCCTCCCTCCCTCCCTGCCTCCATCCATTCCTCCATCTACCCTCCAACCATCCCTCTCTACCTCCATTCAGCTATCCAGTTTTCTATATTCAATATCTACTTTATCAGGTTCAGAGTCAAAGGTAACTGGTGCCTGTCATTGCAAGCAATGGATGTAAAACAGGAAGCAATCCTAAATAAACTGATAGTGAAGCACAGGACACATGTGAACTCTTCCTTTCTCTCTCTCTCTCTCTCTCTCTCTCTCTCACACACACACACACACACACACACACACACACACACACACACACACACACCTTGGAGAAATTTAAAAACGGCATCCCATCTAAGATATGAATCACAGAACCAGTGAAAAGAAATAATTTCATATCTCTCATCCTCTCAGTGCAAGACATCTGGACAAAGCCTAAAATTATGGGGGGGGGGGGAGGCCCAGAAATAGGGACATATTTTAAATATCACCTTCTAAACAGGATTTGTGTTAACATGCATTTTCTGAAGGATATGAAGTCTGAAACTCAGATGTATGCCATTATTTAGTTACTTCAATCCTCACTGATGTCAGAAAACTGCAAATTTTATGGGAAACGGACCAAAAATATGAAGCAAAAATCTGGACATTTTGTGAAATTCCAGACAACTGAGATGTATGACTAATTTATAAAACTTAGGGGCGTGCCTCAAATGAGAAATAGTGGGATCATTGTCTCTGGTGCAAGATAAGAGCCATAGTCTTCAAGAATGCTGAGTTCAAAGACGTGGAGTGTCATAACGTCTATAAAATGTGTCATATCAAAAGATCCTGTCAAAGTAAATTCTAGATACATATAAAATACAACTAGCTTTCTGAAAATCCATAGATTATACTGAGGCTGAAGACCTGGAGCTTGCATTGTTTTCATTGATAAAAGATAGAGAATAACAATAATATAGTTCTTTTTACAGGAACCAGTTACCTTTGACTCTGAATTTGATAAAGTAGATATTGAATATTGATAAATTGGATAGCTGGATGGATGAATGGATAAATGATTTACTTCACGGTTCTGCATCAGTAAATGTTAGAGGAACTGTATGAAGCAGTATTCCCAAATAAAACAATACAACTTGTGAAGGTTAAACTAAATATGTATGTATTGGAAAAATTGCAATCCTTGGAGGAGGTAGTTGCCATAACATGCTATAAAGGACAGGTGGAACAACTGCTCCAGTTCTAGTGACTGGAGAGGATCTGGTCATGTATGGAAGAAACTGGCTGCTAAAGCTCAGGTAAACTGCAATAATAATATTAAGCAAAGTGAGTCTGAGTGTAGATGAAAACACAAGTCAGTGGAGGAACTGCGGAGACATTCATACAAAACTTTAAGGAGAGCTGAGTACCCACCATGACATTAGAGAACTGCCATCTGGGTAAATTCTGAGAATATCTGTAAATGTTATAAGGCCCACCTATTATCGTTTGCTAGAAAGACACAATCTGGGTAGAAACTCTATTACAATTACTCTGGCAGAGCAGAGTGAGTTAGCTACAGATGTAGTTTTGCTGATGAAAAGGGACAAGTCAGTTTGTCTGGAGACTATACACTCATAGTGACTCAAAACACAGAGACATACCTGTTTCAGGCAGAAGTACTGATGCCTACTTTAAGTATAGAAACAGTGTCTTCTGTAACTGATCTAGCTTCAGGTCATTAAAAGTTGGTGCTACACAATGAATCCAGGAAGTATGTGACTGTCATTATGCCCAGAGGCTTATTTGAGTATAGCAAGTTGGTAGTTGGACTTAGTTCATCACCTTTTATCTCCTTGAGACTTAAGGAGAACTTCATGATGAACCATGGCATGTAAAGCTCCTGTCACACTGCATGCAATTTCTGGAGAGGGTGACTGATAAACGAATATGCAAAGCAGTAGAAAGTAAGATAGGAGATGAGCAGTTCAGGTTCCCATCAGGATGCAGCTCAACCATTCCAATGTTTGCTGTGAGACAGAGGGTAGATAATTTGGAGATTAGGAAAGAGCCCAGCTGGGCATTTCTAGACTTGGAGAAAGTACATGGCAAGGTCACAAGAAAGCTAATTTGGCCAGACTTCTAATTATTCTAAGTCTCAGAATCATTGGTAGAATTAGTGCAGGGTATGTACAAGGGCCCAAGGTCACAAGTATGAACAAATGTTCAGTCTTATAGACAGGATCCCAGTGAGAGTGGATGTGCATTAGGGTTCAGATCTGAACACACTACTATTCACACTGGTGATGGACTACATTTGCAAACAGAGGGGATAGATTAGCAAAGTTGTTACATGTAGACAATGCGGTACTACAAACAGACTCTTGACAGGATCTTCAGCAAATGGTAGGGGACTGAAATGCAAAACTGAAGGCGAGAAGAAACTGAGTACAGACAAGGCAGTTGTTATGGCAGTAAAAATGGGAAATCAGAAGAAGCTAAAATTAAGATAGAAAGGAAAATAGTGGAAAAGGTTAACAACTTCAAGTGTCTGGGAAGAGTAGTTGAAAAGGGAAATCTGAATAAGGAGTTTAGCTAGAATCAGAGGGGCTGAAGCCCACTGGAACAGAGTGTCAGAAGTACCATATGACAGAAAGATGCCAAAGAGTCTGAAAATTAAGGTATACAAAACAGTGGTGTGACTAGTACTTCTGTGTGGCACAGAAACCTTGCCAGTGAAGGCAGAGCAGAGAGGAAGCTGGACCTGATGGAGATGAAGTGCCTGAGATCAGCGGTAGGATGCACACTGTGGGAGAAGCAAGGAAATTATGACATCAGAGTAAAAGATGAAGTAGCTTCAGTTGCAGAGAAAGTTAAAAATAAATAAATAAATAAATAAATAAAAACGATTACAGTGTTTCAGGCACATGTGCAAAAAAAACAGAAAGCAAGCTGTTGAAGAGGATTTGGGGGAGACAGGAAGACGGCAAGAGAAAACAAGGATGTCCAAGTAAGTAATGGATGGAGTGGGAAAATACCTTCAATAGACAGACATGACTGTCAAAGAAGGTAGGAGAGTAGCACTGAACCCCGTATAGAAAAACGGTAAGAGGTTGTTAATGATGAACCTTGAGGTACTTATATGGGTGATTTGTTGCTCACAGAGATGACTGAACTTGAGCAGTCAAAGAATTTGCAAATGGTGCTGGAAAGGCATCAAGAAAGGGGATTTACAGTTAAAGCATTCATATGAGAGCCTTAAAAGAACAAACCAAACATATTGGTTACGCTGTTAATAGCTGAGAGGCCTTTCCTTCACCTGGCAATGCCAAGGCCTTTAAAGATAAGGGAGCTGAAAGCAGTCTGGAGCCTAATGAATTATTATGGATAATTTAGAATGTGGAGAGAGGGACTTTGTCAGCCAATGTCAGCTTTTCTGCCTCTGAGAGGCTACATGTTTTTGCTACTGCCTGGGCACCTTCTCGTAGTTGTTCAAGTGTGAGGTTCCTAAGCATGTGCACACTACGATAATACAAGGAGAGACGGAACAGATGTTCTGCAGTTATGCACATAGCAGGATGGTGATGCATATAAAGTATCACTGTATGCTTGCATCTTGGGAGTTGGAAGAGTTCTTACCATCCCAACTTGTGTTCTACCCCTTGATTTACATATGAAATATTTCATCCAACTGCTGCACGTTATCACCCTCACCCCTTGTATTACATATGAAATATTTCATCCAACTGCTGCACGTTATCACCCTCTCTAGGTTAGGTCTTTCATGGAAGGAGTGAACTGGAGATTTTGAGAAGTAATGAAGGTCAGCAGTAGAAGTCATTTCCCAAAAATGTTTAGATTAAATAGATTTATTTTTTCCTAAAACTACTAATAAAACGTGAAAGGCTGTGTGATAGAGTGTGTGTGTGTGTATGTATATGTATATGTGTATATATATATATATGTATGTATGTATATATATATATATATATATATATATATATATATATATATATAGATATATATAGATAGATAGATATTGCTAGCTAATAATTTAAGAAAGCTCCCCTCTAAGCAGAACAGATAACCCAGATAAGCTACATTAAAAGAGGGCTGTCAAAAGTCTTGAAGTATACCATGGAAGACTTGCCCAGTGAGTTGGATGAGACTCTAAAAATGTTGCAGAATTAAAAATGTGAACTTCCTTTAAATTGTGGATGCATCTGCTATTGCTCTGAAGAAACTTTATACTGTGCATACAGAAAAAGTTAAAATGAAAGCATTATTATGTTAACAAGTGTGGTGACCTAAACCTGATGGATATATGGAAAAAAATGTAAATAATGACTCCTGCCAGTAGGAACAAAGGATGACATGCCAAATTCTATTGTGTCCCTCAGAGCTTCCTGGTGAGTTTTGGAAAAAAGTTATATACTGATTTGGCAGGCTGTTAATTTTGTAACATGTTTTTTGTTGTAATGTTGTATCAGATCTAGTATAAAGTGGTTGCCTTGAAAGTTTGTCTAGAGTAAACAGCTGTTAATAAATCAAAATACAGGAAATGGCATTCAGCTTATTTCTCTTGCTTCTGCTGCATTAGAAAAGAACATGTTAAATGGGCTTCTCTAATATGTATCTGTTGAGATAATAGCAGATTGCTAATTAACATTAACTTAAACTGACACGTTAAATCAAAGTAAAGTAATCAATTTCTCTCTAAAATGCTGTTTTAAAAATAACCTTTGAGAAAATGTCAATGACTAATATATGAATGGCTGCAAACACTAACTTCAAATATCTGCAAGGACTTGTCCCTGATGTAGGAATACCTCAGACAGTCTAAAATTGTTTTGCTTATACTATGGGACAGCATGCACTGAGTTATCTGTTAAGTGAATCATTTTGCACTTTTTAAGAAAAGAAAAGCATACACCATTTCTGTGTGGTCGAACTTATCCACAAGTTCTCTTTATACTTGCATTTGCTGAACTGGTTCAAGCTAGCCTGTATAAATTGTTGTGACTGCGTTTTCTGCTTTTAGGAATTTTTCCAGGCAGGTACTTTTCCTGTGGGACTTTTTATGAGCTATCAAAGGGAATTCCAGGGGAGGGTTTTGAAAATTCATTATCATGCAGCTACAACAAACCCTTGAAAACACAGTTAACGATAAACAGTTCCTTTACTATCAAGCAACAACTCCAACTTCTCAGCAAAAATGCCTTGAAAGGAGTTACAATTACAATGAAGTAATCATCTTTTATAAACTAAATTGTTTAATAAATTCTACCATCACAAAGTCACATTAAAATGTTATAGCAATACAGACCAATCAACCTCTGCTTTCATTCCTGATGGGAAAACAGTTGCATATTTTACTGTATACATAATTTCCTGTAAAGTGGACATTTTTGATGAACTTACATAAAAGACAGCAGCAACTGATTTATGCTGAACTGCTGTTTGTCAGTTTGCAAGAATCTTTATTAGCTGAGGTATCAGCCCTGATGAAACAGCTGAAATAGCTAAAAAGGACAGAAATCAGTAACTTTTACAACCAAAAGTTAGAGAATTACATGGAGTTAAATACTTTTCCAAGTGGTGTATGTATGAATAAAATCCTGGAGCTTCATTAGAAGGTGATGAATGTGACTTAAACGAGTGATTTCAAACATGTATTGTTGGCTTGTACTAGGGGGTTTTGAGGTACTGAATGGAAAAGACAAATATAGACATGCCTAGTCGTGGATTTGCAAGATCAGAGTATGCATGGTGACATTTAATACCTACTACAAGCAAAGAATGAATACTGACTTGGAGAAATGTGAGAAGGGAGTTACAGAAACAAAGAAAATTAAATTACACAGGGATGATAAAGATTTTCATAGAATCCTACAATCACAGAAAATACAAGACAGCTGGTCCATGTGGCCACCTTACCAGTACCCACCCTCATCCCTTACATTACTTTTTCAGGGACAGACAGGCAGTCATTTCGGAGGTGAACTTGTGAATACCCATCTAATTGTCTAACTGCTTTTTAAAGGAAGATTGTGTGCCACATTGCTTGATGTGTATTGGGAGTTTGTTCCAGAGACGGGGTGGTCAAGATCAAGCAATGTGACACATGTTCTTCCCTTAAAAAGGAGTTAGGCAACTGGATGGGCATTCACAGCTGAGGTTATAAGGAAGATCGGTCAATAGATGTCACAAATATTGGTCAACAGATGTCACAAATACCTGCCAGAATAGCCAGAACAGCTTCACATCAACTACAGGCAACAGTCCTACTACACTGTCTGCTCATTTTGAACATAGTATAGGAAATAACATTTCTGGAAGCATTCCAATTGCCACCAACAATCCTTCCAAAGGTGAGAATGACGGGATTTGGCAGAACATCAAAGGAATGAACCACAGCCTGAAACAATCAAGACAGTAAGTTCAACAGACTTTGTTACTGTTGATTTGTCTGTTTATGTACTTTATAAACATTTAAATGCAATTTTCTGAGAGACTAATATTTGTTCCAGCTTTCACATAACTTGAGAAGTGTTAAGTTTTACTAGAAAATATCATTTCAGACATGTTTTCATAACATAAGTAAACTAAGTTAAGAGACAGACTCACATTCCATATTAGTTTTGTCAGATATTAACAGTGCTGAAGAGGGACAAGAAAACAGTTTGAATCTTAGTATTTATGAACTATTTATGGATTAATGTAGAATTTAAATGTAAATGACAAAATGATGATATGTATGGTATTATAGAATATGTGAGACTGCATGTACCAGCTGGGAGCATGTCAGGTTGCTGAAGGTAGTTTTGGTGAATGTAAAATGATTGAAGTAAGTTTGCAGAAACTGCATTTGTCAACAACAGCATTTGCCTTTTTCTCTACTGCTGCGTGATCCTGGAGTTGGTATATGTAAATTCAGAGGGGGGATGAACCCTCACATAGGGGGTGCACGCAGGTTTGTCTCGTGCAAAAAAAAAAAGCTTTCCTGTGAATGTTCACTGAAGACCTGAAGTCGCTTTTTAAAGTTTTTACATGCATTGAAACTGTCTTCAGTGACTTGACATAATTCTGTACCAGTCTGAGGAATAAAGAGCAAATTTATGGTACTGAAAATGAATGTGTCTTTAATGGTACTTGAACATGTAGCATTAAAAGAAATTTTAAAGTCAGTGGCTGACCGATTTCATGCTTATAAGACCAGACAAGGACAGCCCGATAGTTAAATTGTCTATCGAACACCAAGATCCATGTTATGATGGATCTTCAGTCTCTTACATTAAACAAAATTGAATACTGCCCTTGTGGTGCTCACAGTGAGGGACATGCTATGAGACATGCTAAATCACACGACCCATATGCCAAGTACAGATATACCTTTGGTCCTAAGTGATACTCTTCCTTTGCCCAGAATGATGCCAAAAATACAAAGAAAAGACAATTGGCTTTAACAAATGACTAAGTAGTTGGTGACATTCTCTGCACGTATATGTGTGTGATGGGGGAGTCAAGTATATGTCATTCTGGGATGAGATGATACTCAGACCAAATTACTTCCCAAGAAATCACCTGCACCTCTTCTTCCAGGGTTTCTGCTTTTTGACCAAAGCTCTTGCTGTTCCCATGTTTTTTTTTAGGCAGAGTCCAACTTCTGGACATTCAAACACAGCAGATAAAATTATAGCTAATTCCAGTCCTGAATACATCAAGGTTGATCTTTTCAAAGCCAGAAGTCTTACTAAAAATTGCCTGACCTTAAAGGTTTCCAACAACTTGAACACATCCCTGTCTCTATTGTAAATCAGACTTGGTTTCTTATAAAGATGGCACTCCATCCTTACCTGGGTTTAGCTCTTACTATGCATTCATACCTGAGGGAGACTAAGAAGGTGTTTCCATTTGTTGAAAATCATATCCCTTCCAAGCATATTGGACCCCAAGACCCACAAACTCAACTCAATGAACTTTAATTTACCTTAATCAAAACAAATTATCAATGCAAAGCCTGCTATAGGACACCTTCCAGGTCCTTGGATGATCACAAGAGACTTCTGAATGCACTCACTGAACTATCTGTCATGAAAAATACTTTTATGTTGAATGATTTCAGTTATCCATCAATAAAATGGTGCACCTATACCTCAAAAGTTGATTTTCTCCAAATATTTCTGGAATTAATAAATAACTCCCTAAAACAGATAGTAAAATAGTCCACTCTGGGGAAAACATTCTACATCTCATCCTTGCCAACATGGCCTCACATGTAACACTCCTACAGTTTCTCCATCCCTGGTTAAATCTAACCATGAATTAGTGACCTTCTCTTTTAAATTCTTGAACACACTGCATTGGTCAATTCAGAATTTAAGGACTTCAAACAGACAAGCTTATTCAAGCTCTGTGATGAGCTCTCAATATTTAATTACGACATCAGCAGTCCCCATGTTAGCTTAATTACTAATTATAAGTGGAGATCTCCTTCCCTCTAAAAAAGTTGTATAGCTCTGGTAGTCTCTACTAGAACCAAATGTAATAGGAACCTTAAAAACAAGCCACCTTGGTGGTCCAATAGTATAACTATGTTCTATAACAAAAGACAAAAGAAAACTTCTAATGTCACATATTTCCTCATCAAAGACTCTATCAAAAAAGGACCAAATAACTAAAAACAACCATTAAGGAGATCAGTAGAAAACACACACTGACACTAACATCTGAACCCAAGGATAGTTGTAAATCCTTCTTTAATTACAGTAGAAAATTAAGAAATAGCACCAAACAGTGTCCTGAATTAATCCAAAATGGTATCACTTACTCTGACCCCAAAGACATATCTAATATACTTGCAGAGTCCCTTATATTCCCTAAGATCATTAAAGAACATGACCCAACTGTGCCATCAAAAAATATAAATACTACTTCCATGGATTCAGACAATTTACTCGTATTAATTAATATCACTAAACATATCCTCATGAAATACATCCCAAATGTGTTCCACCTAAGCTTGCCCACAGGGTATACTCCTGAAGTAGAGAGAATGGGTCTTATTATTCTTTTTTATAACAGGCCCTTCCATAGACACAGAGAATGATAGACCCATCAGTCTAACTAATCTAATTTGCAAAACCATAGAAAGCCACCGCATTGGACTTCCTTAACTGCAATACCAAAAAATGCATATCAACTAGAACTCAGACAGTTTGGTTTTATCAAAAGGAGGTCTAAAAGTCAAAAAGGTAGTTTCATAGTGGCCATTCATTCCATGCAGCCTATGTTGATCTGACCAAAGTATTTGATAACATTCTTCATGTTGATATTTTAAATAAGAGAGGCGACCCAAATGTAAGCAAACTGGCTGAAAGACACACACCACATTGTTAAGGTGGCAGGTGGGAACCCTCCTTTTGTCATATATTTCTCTGACCTTCAAACCATAAACTCAAACCCATGCCTTACTAAATTTGCAGAAGACTGTTGACACCCGTGCACTGGCTCAGTAATCAAGGAGCCTCAGTCCTCACCACTAACACCAGTGAGTGGCGTCCACATTGGGAAGGATAACAAAAACACACACAGTAAATTACAATTTCACTTAAGAGCACACAGAGATCAAAGTCAGTCTGGGGCTAGTTACTCCCTTTCTCCCCAGATCCCCAGTAAGATTCCCCACTGGCACAGCTATAGGGTATAGATCTCAGCCTAGTGGTAAAGCTAAAACCTTCAGCACCCTCTCTGTCCAACCAGTGCTTCATGTCCCTGCTCAAATAGCTGACACACACACACACACACACACACACACACACACACACACACACACACACACACACACACACACACACACACACACACACACACACACACTCTTTAAGATATGAGTTATACGCAAACACACACACTCCTGGGGAAGGCTGACACAGGTTCTCCAGCTATGCCCCTTCCTCCCAGTCTATAAGGTAGTACCAGCTGTCACCAACCACTAATATCAGCTACTAATAAGACCCTTACCAAAGGGTGTCCAATTATTACTGTGCAATATTATTTTCCAATTAGTAAGTGTGACTAGAACTTTTAAGACTTATTGGAGTGGATTTATACAGTACTACTATATACATGCAATGTACTCTAGAGCTTAAATTATCTCTACACAAAGCAGCCACAGTTGAAAGGTTTAAAAATATTTAATAATAAATAATAAAAACACAAGAAAAATCTTCTCACTTCAACACAAGTGCTAGTCAAGAGTTCAGAAATCACAGGGAAATGTTTAAAATAATACTATAGAATAGTCTGGCATAAATATAGAAAATAGCTAGTCTAAACTTACTATTTTCTATCTATTTCTTAAGAGAAATACTAAAGTCTAAGATCCTACTTACATAGAGACAGAGCAAAGCAAGTGCTGATGAGTGGTCAGTTCTGAAGACAAATGCAAAATGCACTCTGTCTCTCTCTCTCTCTCTCTGTCTCTGTCTGTCTCTCTCTGTCTCTCTGTCTGTCTCTCTCTGTCTCTCTCTCTCCTTGTCTCTCTGTCTCTGTCTCTGTCTGTCTCTCTCTCTCTCTCTCTCTGTCTATGTCTCTGTCTCTCTCTGTCTCTGTCTCTGTCTCTCTCTGTCTCTCTTTGTCTCTCTCTCTGTCTCTCTCTCTGTCTCTCTCTCTCTCTCTCTCTCTCTCTCTGTCTCTCTCTCTCTCTCTCTCTCTCTCTCTCTCTCTCTAAGATCCCTTAAATTGATACTACATCACTGCTGACTCACTTTATCTTACATCATTCTTGAAACTTCTCTGGTTCCCAGGCTAACAGAAACTCAGAGTTTTAACATTTCTTTGATCTTGCACCTTGTAAGGAAACTACAGTAATAAAATACATTATATATGTAAAATCTTGCAATTAACGCTGGTCTCAAAACAATAGAAGGAATTCCTCAGTCCAGACATCATGTTGCTGAGCATTGAGATCAATCATACAATGCTTGACTTATCAGCTTTCTTCCAGCAGAGTGCACTGTGGTTACATTTTTGAAGTTCAACATTTAACACAATTTTCTTACATTTAAGAAGGCAAGCCTGTGGATTATATTCATATTTACAATGACATAGAATTATCTACAAACTTCTATCTACCTAGGCTGGCAGCCATTACATATCCTCACATATCCCCCCCCCCTGAAGAACTCAAGCTAGTTTTTCAAGTGACCCTTGAGAAACATTGCTTGAGAGGGTTAGGTCTATCTGAGTATACCTTACTCCATTCCCTGTCTTGACAGCCTATCTGCATTGGCGTTGCTAACCCCACTTTGTTGCTGCACTGACATATCATATGCTTACAACCCTAGGCTCCATCTTAGCAACTTGGCATTTTGCTGGCTGGCTCGATGTAACCATGTTAGGGGTTTGTGATCTGTAACTACAGTGAATTGTCTTCCATGCAGATAAGGCTGAAGTTTCTGCAGTTCCCACACTATGGTTAGACATTCCTTTTCTTCAGCTGCATAGTTTTCCTCCCTGGGTTAGAGCCTATGACTGAGATAAACCACTAGGTGCTCTTCTCCCTCTGAAGAAATCTAGCCCCCACCCCATGGTTTGAAGCATCCACCTGCACAACAAATTCTTTGCTGTAATCTGGACTGGCTAACACAGGGGGTCCTCCCAAAGCTTCTTTAAGCTTCTGGAATGCCTGCTCACATGCTGTGGTCCACACTACCTTATCTGGCCTGTTCTTCCTTGTCATGCCTGTGAGGGTAGCAGCTATGGTACTATAACTGAGGACGAACTTTCTGTAGTACCCTGATGTCCCTAAGAATGCCTTCACCTGTATTTTGGTAACAGGTGAAGGCCATGCCTGAATAGCTTCCACTTTGGCAAGTTCTGGCCCGATCTTACCATTCTCCACTCTATGTCCCAGGTAGGAGACCTCTGCCATACCCACCTGACATTTGCCCGGCTTAATGGTCAACCCTGCCCTCTGTAGTCTGCCTAGCACCTCCCTGACATGCTGAAGGTGCTCTTGCCAGGAATGGCTGTAGATGGCAATATCATCTAGGTAACCAAGGGGATACCCTCCTGCTCCTGCTAGGATATGATCAGTTAGCCTCTCATAAGTTGCTTGAACTCAGACAAGCCAAAGAGAGTCACAAAGGCTGACCTCTCTCTAGCACTGGGAGCTAAGGGCACCTGCCAGTAACCCTTGGTAAGATCAGTGGTGGTAGGACACTTAGGCCCACCCAGCTGCTCTAGGGCCTCATCTGTCCTAGGCACGAGGTAAGCATCTGACTCTGTGTTATTATTTAATTTCCTGTAGTCCAGACAGAACCTGGTGCTGCCATCCTTCTTTGGCACCAGCACCAGTGGGGAGGCCCAGGGACTGTTGGACTCTTGAATCACCCCTAGTTCCAACATTCCCTGTATCTCCTCCCTCAGAGTCTGTTTGACTCTCTCAGACACCCTGTAAGGGGCCTGCCTAATAGGCCTTTGGGGTCCTGTATCCACCTGGTGCTGCAACAGGTGGGTGCACCCTGGTTTCCCAGTGAGCATGTCCCTAAACTCCTGTAACACTGCTCAGATTTCTCAAACCTTGGTAGGAGATAGCTGCTTGGACATTGCTACCTCTTTCACTGAGGTGTCAGTCCGAGCCTCCCTGAGGAGATCAGTCACCAGATCTCCCTCGGACTCCTCCTGCAATCCAATGCAAATACTCAGCACAAGGGCTTCCATATTATGGTAAGGTTTCATCATGTTAACATGGTACAATTTGTGCCCCTGCCTAGCAGTTCTATCATGTAGTTAACATCACTTACCTTTCTTACAACCTTGTAGGGTCCCTCCCAGGCTGCTTGCAGCTTGTTGTGTCTGACAGGAATGAGAAACATTACTGCTGCCCTACAACATACTCTCTAGCTTGAGCATTCCTGTCATACCACACCTTTTCCTATTGCTGGGCTTCTGCCAGGTTCTCCTGGGCCAAGTCCACAAGTTCCCTGAGCCTTGTCCTGAGGTTTAGGACGTATGCCACAACAGACTCCTTGTGAGATTCACACTCACCTTCCCACTCATCTCGAATTAAATCTAGAGGTCCCCTCACCCTATGCCCATA
>NC_056733.1:19288759-19336259 GCF_019279795.1 Protopterus annectens
TTACTTGCTCTGAATTCATTATATAGCTAAGTGTATTATTAGACTCTAGCAAGCTCTTTTCTATGTTTTTACATCAAGAGGACAGAGGATTTTCCATCTAGTGGCAGTGGGTGATAGCCTGATCTGTACAGGTTGGGGAAGCACACTAGAGATTCCTGCATGCACTTGTTTTATTGGCTAGATGGCTTATTAATCAGTTTACCTTGTTTTTTCTGCCTTTATAAATTCTGCACAACTGAGTGGCTCTTGGCTCATTTCTACAAAGCAAAGTACTTTTATTGAGTAAACACACTTATTGAATTACTTATTGCCTTTCCTTAAGTTTGTTTGTTTGTAGTAGCATTTCACTCCAACCACTCTTTTCCAGTTCTTTTACATTAGGAAGACTGTGATTATTCGTCTAGTGTCAGTAGCTGTTCACCTAGTCTATCTGAATTGGGAAGCACACAAAAGGACTAGTTTCTATTGGCCAGAAGGCTCAGTAGTCAGTTTTCTGTATTTCCAGTGCTGGTATAAATTCAGCAGATTTGCACAGAGCTGCTTGCTGTGCCAGTGCCCTGTACAGATGCAAACATCTGGAAACATTACTTATTTTCATTATACTATGAAAGCTTACTGTGCTAGTTATTGTTTTTTTTTTGCACTTCTTTTAAAGTTTAAAGTTATATTTTCAAACTGCTGTAAGGCCTGCTATTCTGCACTGAAATATATTGCATCTAGTGTTTCTTATTTAGGATTAGGCATTTGTTTGAGGTTCATTAACATCTGGACTCCAAACCAGTCATTTCAGATAATTGGGTCAACGTCTACTCTCTTGTGGTGGGAAAAGGGCTGATTTCACCTATCTTAACTTGGAATTGCTGGTGGAAAACTCATTGTGTGCTTACCTGATCAGCCTTAGGGCACAGTTAGTGTAAAACTTGCTTCTTTCGAATCACATATACGCCTCACTTTTGTGAGAAGCTGCTCTTTGCACAGCAGTGATTACTGGTGTCTTGTATACATGCAATCATCTGAAGTTGAAATTTCCATATAAAAACCGCACTGGAACTTTACCTCAGACCCACGTTACTCATGGGGCAACTAGTCTGTGCAGTTAACAGTATTTACACATTTAGTTAGGACTATTTAGGCCTACCTTACCTTACTATAGCTCACAGGACCATTACTGCTCAGAAAGCATCTGATTTGGCACTGGGCAGCATTACAGGTTAGGTTAGCTGCAGATTACACCAAATAAGCACTCTCCCCTCATCCAGTTACAAACATCCTCCATTCCTATTGATTCAAGTACACATTAGGACCCAAAACCATGGATGGGCACTTTCCTGCTATCTCTACATCCAGCTTGGTGGACATGGGCATCCTGAGGCAATATAACAATTGTCTTATGTACATTGACAACCACTTAATCCTCAGACAAATACAGTATGTGAATAATATAGTTACTCATTGGCACTGTAGACTAGACTCACACATACAGACACAAAAAACAAAAGACACGTCGTCAGTGACTCACATACATCACTCAACACACCAGCAAAGTACCACACACATAGACCCATATATGCAGAGATGCTCACATGTAACTTACCCTAACCTCAAAGACCTCAGAAACTTCACATGTACACAAACAAGACAATTCCCATCACACCACATAAAACCAAATCTCATTGTGTCTTAACTTCCAAACCCATAAGGAGAAACACTCCACAACCCAATGTTCTAGTCATAGAAGACTCCATTGTGAGACACACTGATATCCCTCTTACCAGTCTGGATAAGAGGAAACCCAAAAAATGCAGAAACCTATGCCGAGGCATACACAAAAGCCCTGTGTGACCATATAAAAAACTGCATAGAAATGACAGTACCAGACAAATACATTCAGGTCAAACTGCAAAAACAAGCCACCCTGGTGGACCCCTGGTATTAATAGGTTGTACTACAAAAGAAAGAAAATCATGTCGAGAAGTAAGAGGGAACATGCACAACAGAGCAAAAAAGTCTGTCATTAGTATAAGCAACCAAATCAGGGAAGCAGTCAAGTCTGTGAAAGCAGAAGTTCAGGACAAATTAGCCTCCAAAGTTAAGGATAACCATAAGGCATTTTTATTTATGTCTTCAGTCTTAAGGGTAAGACCCAAAAATGTGCAGAATTAGTTGCAGATGGTATCAATTATACTCATCCAGAAGATATAGCAAATTTGCTGGCCAACAAAGTCAGCTCAGATTTCACCTCCCCATCACCTGCATTTCTCCCCCAAGAATTACCCTCCACCACTCCATTGCCAATCACCACCAATGAACAGGTTGCCACTAAGCTCTTTAAAGCTACAGACACAACTTCAGTGGGGCCTGACAATATACTAGGTTGCCTTTTAATCAGCTTAAATCAGGACTTATCAGGCCCACTAGGTTCTCTATTTAACCACAGCCTCTGGACAGACTTTGCCTTGATAGAGTGGAGGACAGCGACAGTCATTTCTCGGCATAAAGGGGGACCATCTACTGACCCAGGAAATGACAGACCCATACATTCGACTAGTCTTATATGGAAGGCCACAAAAAGAATCATGGACTTGATAAGTAATGACATAGGAAACCTCTAAACACTGGACTGACCAAATTTGGCTTTGTCAAGGGCAGATAATGCTTACAGAATCTGGTGTATTTCTTTGAGAAAGTCACTAAAGACAAGGATGAGGGCAGAACAGTACATACTACCTACCTAGTCCTAGCCAAGGCATTTGACGCAATTGCCCATTCGGGTATTATAAATAAACTCACAAAACTGGGCATAAATCCCTATATCACCAGATGGATATCCAGTTGGTTCATGGACAGGATGCCTGTAGTTAAATTGGATAAATCCAGATCCAGAGAGGCCAGTTACTAGTGGTGTGCCACTGGGCTCAGTGCTGGGACCAGTCTTTTTGGGAATATACTTCTCTGAAGTCAAGGCTAATGTGGAAGGCCTCTGGATGATAAAGTCTGACAATGACTGCAAGCTGGGGGCAATCACTGAATCTCCCAGTGATATAGATATCCTTCAGGATGGTCTACATCAGACAAATGACTGGTGCCAGACCAATGCCCCAAAACTAAATGCAAAAAAAAAAATGCATTATCATACCCTTTGGGAAGTCAAATACCCCCTGCAAATTACAGCATCAATAGTATACCCCTAAGGGTAGTCTCAGAGGTGAGAATTCTAGGTACACAGATAGATTGTAGCCTGAACATTGACAGCCATGTGTCTACAGTGGTGAGGAAGTCCTTCCATGTGACACAAATTATAAGTAAATGTATGGCATCCAGATCCATGGAAATTATATTCCCGCTATACTCAGCTGTCATTAGACCAATAACCATGCATAATGTGTCTTTTGGCATGTGCTTGACTAGGCACTTAAGGCAGCTGGAGTGACCTCAGAGGTTTATCACAAAGAAAATACAGGGTGTAAACAACATATCCTATGTGGGTAGAGTAAAATCCCTTCTCCTACTGACTATTACGGATTGACCTATCCCTGACCTATGAGGCACTCACAAATCCAGCCCTGATGGAGCTGCTACACACCTTCAAGTCAAACAGTGTGAGGGTCACCCAGTCTAGGGATCTAAACTTAGTTAGTGACTCAAACAAAACATGCTTCAGAGACTGATATGGGCCTCTTTGGAACAGGCTTCCTATTCACATTATGTAGAGCCCTCTTCAAATGCAGTTTGGATCACTGGATGGGGAACTGCAAATTCACACCTAGGGAAGTGCTTATGTCACTTTAAAACAGAAGCAATCTGTAAGATACTCAATGCACAGGCATAAATCCACAACATCCTCTTGCCCCTAGGGGCCATATATTGGGTAAAATTGGGTTATATTGGCTAGGCTTATAACGGCTCTTAAGCCGTTAGCCTAGTAATCTCCTATGAACCTATGAACTAGAAAGACCCCAAGATTCCTAGTTAAAATGATTACTGATCTAAAGATCTTTGGCTAACAGCACATACTTGAAGCTCTGTCCCTATGTGCAGTCACTTATAGATTCACACATAGAGACTTAGGTCTTGCATTCTGTACTATTAAGGATCCAGTGATCCTTGATCTCTTGTAACTTTGCAAGACAAACAGCTCCACATATATTTGAACTAAGGATTTAAGTCCCCAACAATAAATGAAACACTCTGGAAAGACAGATATATTATCCATTGTTTACCCAGTCTCTTGGATAAATTGAAGTTATATGAAAAACAGATATGAAACCCCTATGTCTTTCAAGACAAATTTTGATTTGATGGTTACCCACAAAGTCATTCCTG
Source organism: Protopterus annectens (assembly GCF_019279795.1). Taxonomy (NCBI): domain Eukaryota; kingdom Metazoa; phylum Chordata; order Ceratodontiformes; family Protopteridae; genus Protopterus; species Protopterus annectens. The sequence continues at coordinate 19,293,083 of NC_056733.1, forward strand.
GCCTGACCTGTTTTGCCCTTCTAGAAGCAGGGGGTACATCATAAGGGTAAGCACTGACAAAGCACAGGTGGTCTCTTGACTTATTTGCTTTGCAGGTTCTATGATTACATGATCCTAGAATATGCAGCATAATTTTACATACCCACAATGGGCAAGCAGTAGAAAAACCTGAGAAGTACTAAGCAGTGCATTATGAGGACAATTGATGTAGGGGGCAATATTGTGATTATGAATCCTAGGGAGTATATCTGAGTGTATAAAAGCGTATCAAATATGCATTAATATGTACAATTGCTTTAAGTAATTTAGAATTACATAATTTATTACAGAGAGTAAGTAGACTGGCTCTCTTCCTAAACAAAATGCAATGAAAACCAATTATTTGTAAACTGTCTAAAAGATCTGCATTTTTATCTTATACCAAACATTCATACAAATATCCCATATCCCCTAGTACCGCACTCTATTGACCTGTCAATGTTTGGCAGTTAATTAAAGTTGCTTATTGATAGATGACATTTTAAAATGGGATGTAAACAAATCTGATTCTTATATAAAGGATAATAATCACTTATTGGAGAGGATTAGAAAAATAAAATGGCATTCAATTATTGGACTAGTTTGGATGTTTGTGCACATTATGCTTTAATTAAACACATTTGATGTATTGCTGCAAATGGTAAAATGATGGCTCTAAGTCACATTTTAGTTTGGATTTACTTTATTCTCAATTCATACCTGATTATTTCATGTTTGACGATAAGGTATATTTACAGAAAAGTGGGGTTGCAGTGGGTATGCAGGTTGTATCCAGATGTTCATCGTGTTACCCTGCTGCAGTCATCACACTTGGGTTATCCTGCTGTCAGGCGGTCCTGCAGTCGGCCGGAATTCCAAAGTCTTGGTCCGGTGTTGGTTGCTGTCGCTTCTTCCCTGATGTCAGTGTGCCAGGGGTATATATATTGTATCCGATGCCATTTTCTTCAGTCTTTCTTGCCGTGTGGTGCCCGAAGCAGAAGCAGTTCGCAAGTGCTGGTCGGCCGACTCCTGAGATTTTTGAAGTCGAATTTCAGATCCGAAGTCTTCAATAAAGCTAAGTACCCCGTTGGGGAAACTTTTCTTGCCTCAGACCGATGTCAGAAAAAGTTAACAATTGTATTTCTTGTGGGAAGCAAATACCTCATAAGGATTTTCATTCTTACTGCATACCTTGCCTAGGCCCAGACCACGACGTCACTGGTTGTCATTTTTGTGCTAGGTTTAATAAGCATACTATAAAAAGACGCTTTGATTTCGCACGACACTACTTCGGTAGAAAATTTAACTACACTATGCCGTCGGAGCAACCGACTACCGGCGTGCACAAATAATGCAAGGATAAGGACAGGCAGCCTAGACCCAAGCCAGACTCTGAGACCTCGGCTGGTCCGGTCTCCGGTTCACTGGTCTTCAGTGAGGCTCCGACGCAGCCCCTGACTACCGCAGATCTGGAACCAGAGACCACTTTGGAACTTTTGGCTGAAAGTACTAGGCCGACGCAGCCATTTTGTTTAGCCCCTTCCAACGACACTACTGAAAAAGATGTCGGTGGTGCAGAAACACCTTCGGTTTCTGAAGGCGTCTTCAGACCAATGACACTCACCATAAAAACGTATCCTAAGACTAAGACTCCTATTAAACCTAAAAAGACTGCACTTCAGTCTCCAGTTCAAGGCCCCATGCCTAAGAAACAGATGCCCAAAATGGCTGAGGATTTGATCTCTTTAATCAGGGGTTCCCAACCCCCACCCAACAAAAGGCCTAGACACGAGGAAGAATATGCCTCCCTTGAACAAGTGTCTATTTCCTCAGGCTCCTCTGAGGACCAAGATTACTCCTTCTCCTCTTATGAAGATTCTGATGCTGATGATTCTATTCCCTCAGCTTCTCCTCCTGAAGACTACTCCTTTGGGAAAACTTTACACACTATGAGGGAACATTTTCACTGGGAAGGTCAGGACTACTCTGACTCAAAGAAAAGGCTCAGAGAGTTTCTTTTACTCCCCCAGCACAGATCACTTGCCATCCCCCCAGTTTTAGACATTGTGGATGATGTTTATTTAGAATCCAGTTTGAACCCAGATTCTCTGCCTCCTGCTGCGGCCAAACCTGACAGATACTATACAGTGCCAGATTCCCACAAATTTCTTTATAAAAGCCCTGTTGCTGATCCAGAGACTATCTCCCAGGGTCCCAAAGGGGCTAAGGCTTCTATGGCAAAAATCCTGTACCCTCTGAAAGGGACTCCAGAGCATTAGACAGGTGGGGGGAAAAAGGTTTACACCTCAGCCACTCTAGCTATGAGGGCACTAAATTGCCAGTTCCACATGCTAAAATATCAGCAATTTCTAATGTCTCAGTTAAAACAAAAAATGAGCACACTCCCTCAACAGTCTGAATTGAAAGAAATGCAGGATCTGTTGCATGCAACTGAACAGGTGGGCAAACATACTTTACTATGTAGGTTTGATTCTTTGGAGGCTTCCTGCAGAGCAGCTGTCACTGGGTCTGTTATACGTAGGCATGCTTAGTTAAAGGAACAAACTCTGCCTGATCGTGTTAAAGCAAAGCTTCTAGATGCTTCCTTACAGCAGGATGTTCTTTTTGGAGTTAAAGCAGAAGTCTTAAAGAAAATGGAGGATAAGGCAAAATCTATGCAGACAGTCAAAGATTTCCTACAGGTACAGCCCCCTCACTTCAGTAGAAATTGGCCAACAAAAAGTTGGTCCTTTCCAGCTACTGACAGACCACAGAGGGGTAAATACAGACGTCCAAGAGGCAGAGGACAACCACAAGCCCAGTACAAACCTTGCTAATGGGGCACTGCAACACAGAAGGGAGGAAAAGACAGGTCCCAAACTACCAGAAGGCAAACTCAATGACTTGCACCTCATCTGGCCAAGCAACACTCTCTTGGCAGCCCCCTTGGGAGGAAAACTCACACTTTTTTCAGACAACTGGCACATTGTCACAAAGGACAAATGGGTCCTAGACATAATTTCATGAGGATACAGATTCCATTTCCACACCTTGCCAATGAAAAGAGGAATGCCAAACCTGCCACAAAATCAATGGGCAGAGGCACAAAAACAAATTACAGCTCTCATGGACATGAGAGCCATTCAACTGGTACCTACTCGAGAGCAAGGTCAAGGATTTTACTCAAGACTCTTTCTAGTCCCCAGAAAGGACAATGCCTGGAGACCAATTCTGGACCTTTCAATTCTAAACACCTTTATACAAGTACCCAAATTCAAGATGCTAACACTACAGCAGCTTCTTTCCATGTTGGACAAGAAAGCATGGCTAGTAACGTTGGACCTCAAGGAGGCATACCTGCATGTCCCTATCAGACAAAGTTGCAGAAGATACCTCCATTTCATTGCAGGTTCAACCCATTACCAATTCTCTGCACTGCCCTTTGGCTTATCTACTGCATCCAGGGTCTTCACAAAATGCCTGGCACCAGTAATTGCATACTGCAGACAAAGAAGAATTCAAATATACCCATACCTGGACGACTGCCTCATCCAAGCAGAAAGCAAGGACATCCTCTTACAACATCTGGCTTTTGTAAAACATCTTCTAAGTTGCCTGGGATACACAGTAAACGAAAAGAAATCAAAACTAGTACCCTCACAAAATATGACATTCCTGGGTGCCAGCTTGAATACAATGACCCAGAAGGCTTATCTGATGCCAGACAAACAACTACAACTGCCTCAATATTTCAAAACAATGGCAACAAAGACCCAACTACCTGCAAGAAAAATTCTGCAGGCCTTGGGCTTCATGGCATCTTGCATACTACTAATACCATTTGCAAAGCTGCATATGAGGAAATTACATTGGTACCTAAAAAGCGTATGGTCTCAACACAGCCACAGCTTAGACACAATGATATCTCTCATTCCCTGCCTACAACAGGAGTTTCTATGGTGGTCACGGGCATGTCACCTCAACAAGGGTCAGCCTTTCACCTTGCCCCCAGCCAAGCAAACTATGACAACAGATGCATCGGATTATGCCTGGGGGGCACACATGGCAGGACAGTGCGTTCAAGGTGTATGGACTGCAGATCAAAGGAATCTGCACATCAATCAAAAAGAGATGCTAGCTGTACAGAATGCTCTGACAGCCTTCAAGAATCTATTGCATCCAGGACAACTTACAATAAGGACGGACAACACCACAGTAATGTGGTACATAAACAAACAGTGGGATACACACTCCTACCCTCTATGCAGGCAAGCAATGACCTTGTGGAACACAGCTCTGGCTTACCAAGTTCAGTTACAAGCTCAATTCCTGCCAGGGAAAAAAGAACACATTGGCAGACGACCTCAGCAGAAACATCATGGATCTCCACGAGTGGAAACTGGATCCACAAGTATTTGCAACGATAACTCAAAAATGGGGCCTTCCAGACATAGATCTGTTTGCCAGTCCTCAAAACTATCAACTAACAAAAATTTGTACAAGGACACTTCGCCATCAAGCTTGGAAAGTGGACACACTCTCATTCAATTGGAAAAACCTGACAGTATATGCCTTCCCTCCATTGCCTCTCCTTACAAAGGTGCTTCTGAAAGTCAGAAAGGAGAGACCACGACTAATACTCATAGCCCCAGACTGGCCACACCAGCACTGGTACCCACTATTGAGGAATATGGCCCAGGGTCCACCTTGGATTTTACCACAAATTGCCCATTTGCTCACACAGCAAAACAATCAGATTCTTCACAGCCAGCTCAAAACCTTAAATCTGGCTGTATGGCAAATCACCTAGGCATCCAGCCAGCTCCTCTTTCCCAAGCAGTTATGGATGTTATTCTGGAAGCTAGGAGGCCCAGCACCAGGAAGGCCTATTCGGACAAATGGAAAAGGTTTTGTGCCTGGAACCAAGCTAAAGACCAAAACACACTTCAGCCTCACATGCCTCAGATTCTACAGTATTTAACTGAGATGTTACACAAAGGACTTTCTTTTTCTTCCATTAAAATCCATGCATCAGCTATTTCACCCCACTACAATACGGATCCACCCTTATTTTCGCATCCACTTTTAAGGCAGTTCCTCAGAGGGGCAAAAAACATTAGGCCCCCCCCCCCCCAGGAGAGCACCTACACCAACATGAGACCTCAATCTTGTTCTGGAAAAACTTATGCTACCTCCCTTTGAACCTGCTTTCCCTGCAGATCTACAGTTCCTATCATGGAAGACTGCCTTGCTGCTAGCAATAACTTTAGCTAGAAGAGTCTCAGAGCTGCAGGCACTAATGGCAGTGGAACCTTTCTTCATTTTCCATCAAGACAGAGTTTCTCTATGAACTAATCCTTCCTTCATGCCTAAGGTGGTTTCCAGTGTGGCTTTAACTCAAACCATCCACTTGCCCACCTTCTTCCCAAACCACAGAACAAAGGAGAAAGACTCCTGCATTCCTTGGACATTCACAGGCGACTTCGTTACTACTTGGATAAAACTAAGGTTTTTAGAAAATCTGACCAGTTCTTTGTATCCTATGCTACAGCTTCACAAGGGAAGGCTATATCAAAACAAACCATTTCCAAATGGATAGGACATTGCATTCGTTTTTGCTATACCCATCATGGAAAACCAGTTCCTGCTACCATTAGGCCCCACTCCACCAGGGCAACAGCTACATCTACAGCCTTCCTCAGGGGGGTTCCAACCAAGGAGATTTTGGAAGCTGCAACGTAGAGTTCAGTACAAACCTTTACCCAACACTATCACTTACCACTCTACTCTAAGACTAGGGCTGGCTTTGCCACTGCAGTTCTGCAGGGCCTTCTAGCCTCCTCTAACCCTCTATAACTCCTCCACCCATCCTTAGCTTTGGGACTCTACCCAAGTGTGATGACTGCAGCAGGGTAACACGATGAACATAGTACAGTTTTCTACCTACCATAAATGTAGATGTTCGAGTGTACACCCTGCTGCAGTCCAGGTTACCCTCCCTCCATCCCCTCTGATCTGACTGGCTACATCTCTACAATACCTTCCTGATGTATTTGCTTATAGCTGGAGGGATTTTGTGTTTGTGCAAATATTACTTAATTTGGTACTAATTACTGACCACCTTTTTGGGGGCACCTGACATCTGGGGCAAGAAAAACTTAAGAATATGGCGTCAGATGCAATATATATATCCCTGGCGCACTGACGTCAGGGAAGAAGTGACAGCAACCGATGCTGGACCAAGACTTTGGAATTCCGGCCAACTGCGGGACCGCCTGACGACAGGATAACCCAAGTGTGATGAATGCAGCAGGGTGTACACTCGAACATCTACATTTATGGTAGGTACAAAACTGTACTTTATGTTACTTTATTTATGGCACAACCTGAACAGAGGTACAGCTATTTAAATAGTTTTTACAGTAAGATTATTTATTTTTTTGTTGTATAGATGATGTCACAGTTAACTGTCTACTGCCAAGATGAATCATATGAATCAGGCAACATTTTTGAAGAAATGAATGACAATGATATGAGGTTTATCATTTACTAAATGCGTTGATTATGAAAAAAGATAACATTTGTATGTCTGTTTAAGTGGAAAACTTGGTAGACAAGTAGAGAACATGATCACTAGAAAAGAGTGTTGTATGTACTTTCTAAAATGCAGATAACACGCTTCCATCACATTTATTAGAACCTATTCCTTATTCAGAATTTTTAGGAGCGCAAAAACGTACAACACGCTTGGAATGTTATGCCTTTGTTAAGGATGAAGCATTCACCTATGATAAATAATTATGGATAAGTATACAAAGATTGAAAAAGTAAGAGACGAATAAGAACATTTGATTCAAGTTCAACACAAGACCACCTTCAGGAAATGGATGATGTTTCTACATATTAAACATTTTTTTGGGAGATTATGTTAAAACATTGGTATATCCTACCAGCAGATGAAAATGCAGATGCTATACTCTAAAAACAACTGGTATTTTCATACATTCTTAAATTGGAGCCTATTATTTCTTTGGAATTTAGGGCCTTAAGGAAGTATGGGCAATATTCTATCTGCTCGTTACTAAATGAAGGAATTATGTGGTATACCAGTGGTAAAAAGCATGCTTTTATATTTTCCTGCAATTGTAGTACAAACAGCATGGTATATGGAATCTACTCTAACTGCTTTTTGCCAAAATGGCATAGAGGAAGACAATATGATGCTTTAAAATGACAAGAGAAATTCGGACAAATCCTCTTAGCACCAAATGCAAACCAGTATCTCAATAGTGTTCATAGAAGCATAAAGCGTGTAGCATTATATATGTGCTTAAACAGTTTGATGGTGGAAACTTTCACCAGTCAGAAAACAATTCATATAGTAAAATATACAATACTTTTTCTGGTATGAATGAATGCAAAAGGCAATTGGTCTATATTGTTTTAAGATTTTAAAGTGATTTGGTGATTTGAGAATTCATTGAATCTTAGGGTTGATTCAGCCTTCAAGATGAGAAGGAGAATGCTTGCACACACGGATGGACATAGCAGGCAATAATTCCTTGTTTGTGTTGCATTATTATATTACTTCAAATTGTATCAGCCATTTCTGAACAGTAATGTATGTACATGATTTGACTTGATTAAACCTAATGTATCTGTCACTGCCCAAACAAATAATAGCCATAAAAATGTTGTCATAATCAATGTTACATGAGCAAATTCTTTTTTTATTCTGACTCAGTCTTCAATCAAAATATTACTGTAGGAAGGTTTTAGTGGATTACAGAAATAATGACTAAGTAAATTAGCCTAGTATCCCAAGGTAGGAGAAAGCATACCTCTCAACCTCTTGGAGAAAAAAATCTGGACAAAGCTATAAAGAAAAGTGGGACAAAGGCCCCAAAATAGGGACAATGTTTTTAATATTGCTCTTACAGACTTAGAAAGTTGATAGAACAACAGGTTTTGCATTAGCATGAATTTTCTGAAGGGTACAAAGTCTGAAAGTCAAATGTCTGGTCTATCATTATTTTCTAACTTCAATCTTTAATGATTTGCCACTAATTTACCAGAAAACCACATTTTTATAAAAAATGGACCAAAAATATGAGGCAAAAATCTGGACATTCTGTGAAAATCTTTACAGTTGAGAGAGGTATGTGAGAAAATGACACTGAAACTGTATACAAGAGACAGGGTTATGAACTGCAATTGAAAGTCCGTGTGGGCATGTTAGAGCCAGGGATGGTTGCTACAGCAATTGACACCCTGAACACTGAATGTGCAAGACTGAAGGCTTGGAAGGTACTGATGCTTTCAAGTGCTGCAATATCAACAGATGATTCACAGATCTCACAATCACCATGAGCTTTAAGATGTGAACTGCAGACTGGTAAACTAAATAAATATTGCAATATGTCCCATGTTGTCAGCCTGCCCTCTCACCAGATTTGTTGTAATATATGCTGAAATACTAAAATGTTAGAGTGGACTGAGGCATGCCATTCAGAAGCAGAGGGCTGTTGTTAAAGAAGAAAAAGTCAAGCAAACGCTCGCTATTCTCTGGAGTGGTAGAACACTCTGCACTGAGAACAGTCCTATTTAGCATTTTTGCACAATACATCACATTACGTTTAGAAAGAAAATCACCTTCTGTGGTCATGGTACAGAGTGGAATCATACTTATGGATGTGATGCCAGTTTCCAGAGGTACTTAACTTTGGTGGCACTGAGGGAGGTGGTTAGCAGCTCTTCTTGATGTAAACATGTACAGTTATAAATTCTGAAGTGTAAAACTAAAAACTCATAGAAACTGTATGAATTTGCTGACACAACCTTAAGTAGAGAGACAGAGAATAGGGAAAGGATCTGAAATTAATAATCATCCATAATGCACCTGCATTATGCTGTGAAAAGACAGTAGTAGAAGTCAATAGGATGCTGGAATGTATAACTCAAAGTCTTAACACCAGATATGATAAAACTGCAAAGGATACAGAGGTGTGGAGATACAAGAAGTAACCTAGAACACTGTAGGTATACACTAGTAATTATGTATGAAAGGGAGAATGAATAGCTATATACTGCTTTGTCTGTAAATGGTGTGAGGCATGGAGCCGAAGTGGGAACGGGCCATGTTAGTAGATGCAATAGGGAGGTTTTAAGTTGTAGCTGAGAAAATACTGTTTCAATCAGAGGCTGGTAGAGCCCTGAATTCTACTGTTGGAGGCAACAATACAGAATAGGTCATAAGAAGAGCTTAAAGATAACTGTGATAGAGCATGGGTGAACAGGAAGAAGATGAGATGTTCAGCAGTATATGACATTGTTGCAACACATGCTTGGTCTCCATAGACCATGTCTTTTTCCATTGATATCAAGTTCAAGCTTATTTCCAGGTCTAATACAAACCACCAGTAACAAAGGAATAAATGTAACATAAACAAACACAACACAGCAACATATATTTTACAACAGGTGACTGAAATGTATGCCATTATGGTCATCCCACACCATCAAAGGCCATGTTTTGAACAAAGCCTTAAATGCCCATCTGAAAAACAGCCAATGATAAGCATTCCTGGAGCTACCATGGTAGTAGGTTGTACAGGTGAGGGGTTTGATAGGAAAATGATGTAAAAGCTTTGTATGCCTGTGTGAATTTTATATGTAACCTAATGAACTGTATGAGAAAAGTTCTGTAATTTGCATTATTCAAAACTCTTTTTGTCTTCTGCCTGATAAGCTTTTTCATTAACTGCAGGTATTCCTAAGGCTGCAATATATATTTTGACTATCATAAGAATTAGTCAAATCTGGCAAATTCAGCCATAGAAACAATGGATTAAGCATTTCATGTGTTTATATGAGTAGGTGAATTCGTAAACTTGTGCTGTCTGTATGAGTACACTAGATGCCCCAGAATCTACTGCATACCTAAGTTCCAGACAACTGGCACAATGATGGGGAGCTATGACAGGAAGAGATATTGCCTTTTTAATAGCCTTATTAAACATGACCAGCAAAGAATGAAGAGTGGAATTAATCAGAAAGAAAGCAAACCAATGGTGAAACAGCTGTAAGCAAAAACATTTAACAAAATACTGACAACTCTTAACGATTAATAATGATTAAGAAAAAATAGCAATGAATGGAATGGTATCTATTTTCATAATGCAAAAAAAAAAAAAATATGCTAAACTGCATAACCTGTGTGATAGGAGATGGGGTTATGTGCAGCTAGCTCTTGAAGCAGGGAAAATAGAGTAGGTCAAAACAGCTACCATAACCTAGTCTTGGAGAATGTAAAAAGAATCCCCTGAAATGAAACAGATAATGACTATAATTCTTCTTCTGGCTTTTTCCCGGTTAGGGGCCGCCACAGCAGATCACCTGTCTGCTCATGATTGGCAGTGGAGTTTTACAGTGTTGAGTTGCCAGCACAGCGACCAACCTTCCACAGAAGGCACACAAATGCACACACTCACACCTAAGGCCAATTTAGAGTGTCCAATCCATCTACAGCATGTCTTTGGGATGTGGGAGGAAACCGGAGCACCCGGAGGAAACCCATGCGACCACAGGGAGGACATGCAGACTCTGCACAGAAGGCACCCCAGTCAAGAATTGAACCGGAGAACCTCTTGCTGTGAGGCGGCAACGCTAACCGCTGCACCACCGTGGCCACCCAGATAATGACTATAATGATCCAGTCAAAATCCAATGTACCCCATACAGTTCAGATTCATAGGCAGTAGCTGAATTGCCTGTATATTGCCAGACCCAGGCATAGGAACAGCCATGAACTATATGAGGCACTATACCAGTGGGGAAAGCAACAACAAAGGTAAGCCCCACCTGTACAGAAAATTTAAAGATAAACAAGCAAAACGTGTGTGTGTATATATATATGTGTGTGTGTGTGTGTATTTATTCTTATGTATGCGTGTGTGAATGTGTATATTTGTATGTATACATGGGTGTGTATATAAGTATGTGTGTAAATGTATATATTTGTATGTGCATGTATGTGTGTGTGTGTATGTGTGAGAATCTATGTATTTGTCTGTATGTATGCATGTGTGTGTGTGTGTGTGTGTGTGTGTGTGTGTGTGAATCTGTGTATTTGTCTGTATGTATGCATGCATGTGTGTGTGTGTGTGTGTGTGAATCTGTGTATTTGTCTGTATGCATGCATGCATGTGTGTGTGTGTGTGAATCTGTGTATTTGTCTGTATGTATGCATGTGTGTGTGTGTGTGAATCTGTGTATTTGTCTGTATGTATGTATGCATCTGTGTGTGTGTGTGTGTGTGTGTGTGTGTGTGTGTGTGTGTGTGTGTGTGTGTGTGTGATTGTCATGTGCTTGTCTGAAGTTGCTGTGTTGAAGATGTTTTCCTTTTCACCATGATGCAATAACCTTACACTTGCTTGTACTTGTAAGGGAATACAAATGGTACAGCCCACTGCATAGGTGTAGGGGGATTTTTACTGTGAAAAAAGTTTTGCTTTTTGCAATAATATTTTTATTTTGGGCATAGGTCTTAACTAATCAGGGACAAATCTGGGACAATTCCAGAAATAATCAGAGACAATTGGGATCCCTTTTAAAATATTAGTAGTGTTAACTTGAGATATTGACCGAATAAGTGAATGCGAATTAATATACGTTTGCTTAAGTAAAGGAAGTCTATAACTCTAATTATTGACATTATTTAAGTGGCATTTACTACCTTTTGGCCAAAAGTCACCAGTTTCAGAGGGAATTAAGGGGGACAGGGCAAAAATTTGAGTCTAAATTAAGGACATCCCTGAAAATCAGGGACATTTGAGAGGTATGATTTCAAGTGATATATTGTATTTTACTTCCAGCAGTATGGGTCCAGTGATATCACATTTTTTAACCTGGTGCAGCTCCCCCACACATGCTCAGAGTGAAATCCTTCAATCAGCAGCAGCATAAAGGAAAACAAAAAGATGAACCTCATAACCCTGAATGCCATTTGTTATAGGGAATCGTTGCTGGTGCATTTTCTAAGTGTGCACCTGCAATAATTTACTTGATTTGGGAGATTTTCCCTTGTTTTAATTGGTGACTGTGGAGTTAGTATATATAAGCTTGGGAGGTGCCGGGGAGCCTTGGGGGATGCAGGGGGCAGATATAACATGATTTTTTTTCACTCTTCAATTCTGGGTATTTTCTTTTGTCCTGTCATGTTGGCTTTCAGGATGTTGGCATTTCATTAGTGCTATCATATGTAATCCTGTTCACCGGGTATGTGTAGCTACTCCGTGTTATTTTTAGTAGAAATCTATGGGAAATGCTTCAAATGCACAACAAACAACAAAAAAATGGTATATTAAATAATACTGTACTGATGACATGAAGCAGCTATACTAAGACTGACCCTATCAGAATTTTTATAGTGTAGAGAGACGGTTAATGGTGTTTATATGTAGCATAAGATACAAAGTTGTTAGGACCAAAATGAAAAATCTGAAATATAAAAATCCCAAAAGTTGAGCATTCAGATTTGGTCTTTGCACTGATATGGTACAAGAATTAAATTATGCATTGGTAGAACAGGTTTGAAAATATAAAAATACAATTCTTTCTTTTAAGTTACGTTTGTTGGGGGAGTTGGTATAATGGTTAAGTTGTTTACCACACAGACACAAAGTACAATAGTTGATTCTCACATTTGGGAGATAAATTGTTTAGGCTTAAAATGAGCTACAAGGGCAGCTAGCCTAGTACTTGCTTATGAACCACTTAACAAAGTGTTAACACTATTCTGTTTTCGGCCAGAAAAATTATTAGTCACAGAGAACAACTAGTAGTTACGACAAGAAAAGTCAAGCTAGAATTCTCACTGTTTGATACCATAAACCTCCTTTAATTGATGTCCATGGAAGATATGCAAATGACCCCCTAAGGACATCAAGCATTTCAGCAATATGACTTCTGAATACCCATGATTTTTCCTTTTTCTTTTCTTGTTAAGTTTTTGTGGATACATTCAGACCAATAAAGCCAAACCCCACTAGCTGTGGACAAGCATATTTCTGACTTCCTATGACCTCATCAACACAGCATAAGTGGAAAAACAAAAGGTGAAAGGGGGACATCTGTCCATACACTCCCAAACTTATATATGTTAACCTAGAGGCCACACAACAGTATAAAAGGTAAGAGAACTAAACATTGTTTTGTTATGCTCCATGGCTTGCATTCAATATATTAATTTAAATGTTGCACCTTCCCAGGTTCTAACCTGATCATACAGCTGGACCTAATTGCGAAAGGGACAGAAAATGCTGTTAGAAACAAAGAAGATCCTAACATTAAGTTGCATGTGTGATGGGGGGGATCAGTATGTATATACAGTATATGAAGCAGTTTTATGTGCAGTATATTCCAGAGTGTTTTACACAAAATACTTAGGCAGTCAATCAAATTATTAATGTGTTTTATACAAAATACTTAGGCATTTGCTCCAGTTATTAGCATATCCTTTTGCTGATTGTAATAGTAGTATTACATGTTGCAATAAAGAAAGAAAAAAATAAGTTTATTATACTTTTATGAAACATGGCCAAGAAGGTTGCATAATGGCTACAATGCATTTTGGATTTGTATATGTTGTACAGGCCATCTCTAATACATTAACACTGTTCTCACTATTCTAGTATTCTCTTGCTCACATTGTAGATTTGACTCCAATTACAGCAAAACCTGTTACATTTCAGATCCAGAAGTGCATATGAAATAAGCTGAAACCCTTCACCTGTAGCACGCATTCAGAAACATATATATGGAAATGCTCAAAATGAATAAACCAGAAAGAGGAAAGATTAGAAAGAAAAACAGTCACAGGGATAAGACAAGGTGAAGGAAGTTGAAAACCAAGAGAAATGTGGAGCACCATGGTACAGGCATGAACATCTGTAGCTTCCTTCCAGGTGGCTGAGTGTCAAGAGGATGGGATTGCAACTCGTCAATTGTTTTTTTCTCCCAGGACATCATTGTTGTCAGTGTTTCTAGTGCAGAGATGGCCGTTTCAGTTACTTATTTATTTAAATTTGCTAGCTGGAATAGAACACTGGTCAAACAATGACCAATTATAGGCTTAATCCAGGTTACATCATAGTGTAACAAAACAATGTACAATATACAAATAACAATAGTTTCTGAGTAAACACAAGACAATCTGACAAACGGTATATACATAGGAGAGCTAACAAACCAGATATATGTACAGTTACTTACCAGGAATAGCAAAAGTGAAGAGTTAAGTTAGAAGTACAAGTGGTGTAGATATGGGTAGTAACTGCTAGGTTAGCAAAGCTAACAGACTAGCAAGATTAAAGAGAAGATTCCATTACATGTAGTGGGTTTGGTACAGTAATAGTATGGTAAGCTGACTGCGGTTTGGGATGGGTGAATTAATGGGGAGGTAAAGGTACTACTAATTGGAGATATCAGTTTGTGACTCGTCCTTTGAATGGACAGTTGCATTTGAACTATTTTAGTAAATATTGTTTGAACTGTGGCCTGAATAGGATGTACTTTGTGTTATCAGTGAAAACAAGAAGACGTGTTTACTATAGTTTTGGACCAGTACAGAGAAGCAATGACTAGAAAAGCACAGTTTGAGAGAATGGAGTTTGTAGGGAGGAACCAGAGCTGGCTTGGCATCTTAGGCTGTAGATTATAGCCAATAATTCACTCTCTCTTTTTTTTTTTTTTGAGATTTCTCTTTTCTTCATAGCTGCGCACCCATTGAATTTGTATATGTAAGTAAGCAAGGCATTTGGAGATGCAGGTAGACTTGCTCCCCTCAAAACATTCTTATTTCAGATTTTTTTTTAGGTTGAAGCTTTGACTAGTTGTGTTTATCTGGTGCAGCTTCATCTTAGTCACTTAGAGACATCTAGTACAATCAACATAAACAGTGCACGTTTCATATAATTAAATACAAAAGAGTGTTACTGGTGAAAAAAGGGGGGGGGGGGTTTGAGCAGCATTTGTTACAAGCCTAAAAAGGAATTCAATTTCACCACCACATTTTATTATGGAACAGAGAAAAAGTTGACAGATTAGAACATCAAAGATTGCTTGAAGAAACAAAGAAATCAAAAGATTGAAAGGAATAGTTAAAAGTATAAGTCAGTGTAATGTCAAGATAGTGAAGATAAAGCATAACTATATAACACAGCTGTGGTAGAGTTAATGTTGGCAGGAGTATTCATTTTTGTTTCAGCACAGTGTTTTATTTCCATGCACCAAATAAGAAAAATTATATTTTTTATTTCTCATGGTTCTAAACAAAGTGACAAACTGACAGGCCCAGAACTGAACATGAGCAAGAAGGTAACAGAAAGAAAGAAAGAAATATTAGGGTAGTTTTCTTTGTTTCTTTATCTTCATGTTTTGGGGATATTTTAGGGGTAAGCAAATATAACAAAGCTCAGTAGTAGAAATAAAGTCTGCACCCAAATGTAGGAAGATGCACGTGACAAAAGTGAAGAAAGGAAATCAGGATGTATGTATCACATAATGGTAAAATCTGATGCACCATAAATATTTATGACAGATGTGAATATCATTATGGGAATATTTCTGGAAATATATCTTGTCCAGCCAGGAGGTTTCTGGTCATTGCAAAAAAAATCTCTATTACAGGTTTACAAGAATATGTACAATGCATATCATTTGGTTTACTGTTCAGTACTTTCTCAGGAAAGATGGTTAATAAGTAAACGATTATAGTATTTTCTACATTCTGATAAAGTGAATTTTGTAAGAAATGGATACCATTTTATATTGTTTATGGCAGAATATCAGACTTGTTTCTTATACTACATCTGTCTATAGCTTTAATTTGTACCAAACAACTTTAATAATAATATGATTATAACTATGGAAACTTCATGTCTGAGCTTTCCGTCATAAAATATGCTTGCATCCTCATTTGAGGGCTATATGATGTATCAAAAACCTTCCAAAAGACTCTTTTTTATTCTCTGTTATGCACTCATCAAGTCAACATTTTAGGATATGAAATATCAACAAGCATATTTTTTGTTATATGTCTTTCTGTTGTTGCCCACTGACCATTAGACCCCCCCCCCCCTTCACTGGTTTCTCCTTTCATTCCTCCACAGTGCAAATGACAGCTAGCATACCGCTGTGAGTCAGAGGGATATTTATGCCACAACTCCACCCCCCAGTGGCTGGACAGCATGCTTGCACAACCCTCAGTAATATCTTGACTCATACCCCAGCCTCCCAAGAATGTACAAACCATTGTTGTCCAGTACTTGCCACACCTTTTGGGTGGTTCCTTCAGTAATGTGGCTTGATATTCAAACCTGGAATGCCTAGGCTTTATCCCTCTGGAAACAATTGTCAGTTTGACCACTGGATTTCTAACACACACACACACACACACACACACACACACACACACACACACACACACACTTAAGAGACCTGTTAGCAAGAAGTTGGCCAGTAATGGTCTATTTGTAACAGAAGGAAAAAGAACTAAATGAACATATTTAAGCAATCATTGTACAATAAGGAAACACAGACTAAAAACTAAGAAAAGCTAGTTATGCTCTCACCATGTTAGTCCAAGGTCGGGGAATCACTGTTCTGTATGCCCAGTTAGATTTGTGCATAATTTGGAGGGGCTGTGTTACAAACATGACAGAGCACAGAGAACAAGGAAGACTAACAATCTGTTTTAAGATGTAAGGTGCAATCTGAATATTTAAAAAAGTTTTATTTTTCCATTATGTTCTGCAGTACACATTCTTTGTATTTTGGTAGAATACTGCATGACTTATTCTGGTAATAGCTATATGTCCCATTTTGTAATTATGTTCCATAGCTTTTCAGTGACCATGGTGTAATATATAATTCTCAGCTTCTTTGTTCACAAATTCTGGACAACACCAAAAACAGATGGGGACAAAGTCTCAAAATCCGAGACAATTTCTAAATATTATTTGAATAGAGTTAAAAGGTTAAATGAGTAACATGTTTTGCATTACTGTGTATTTTCTGAACAATATAAAATATGAAACTCTGACTGACATTACTAACTGACTGTAGTCCTTACTAATTTACCAGAAATTCAAAAATGTTACAGTATGTGGGACAAAACTATGAGGCAGAGGAATAGTGTAATACAATACACATCACCATTTATAAATAGTACACTTGTAGATAGCTTTTGCTCTTTCTCATTCTGTATATTGATCACTCATTTGAAATGTTAAATATAGATGTTCCTGCATTGGATTTGAATGGTTTTCTGATGTACAAACCAAATGATGACTTATCTGTTTGAAAGAGAAACATGCATGTACTTTTCTTTGTAATGTTTCCTTTTTTAATTCTGAAGGCCTGCTGTTACTCAAGCTGTACTTGCTGTATTTATTTGCACTGTAATTAGCAATTGCTAGTTTTGTGCAATTTATTTTACATAGTAGACATACATGGAGGAAGGTACTTGTTCATCAGCTACTGAATTGCTGTTCATGTTATATTGCTACAGCTCTGAATTATTTTGATCTGGATTGTTAGTACCTTCACAAACAAATATGTGAAATTGTGCCGAATTTTAACATCACTGTGTGGTACAAAACATGTATGATACTTTATAGGTTCATATTTAACATTTTTGTTTTCTAAATTGATCAAACAATAAGCATGATATTCATTTTTAAAAATGCTTTACTGGTGCATTTTAACTAAACAGACTCTTGTATGATAATAAGGCTTTTGATGCATGACAGAAAAAAATTAAGACTCATGACAACAAAAGCACAGTAGTCACTTTCTGAGTTTCTATTCACATCAGTTTTTGTATTAAAACAGACTGTTAAGCAGTATTTGCTCATCACCTGTTTTTAATGGATGCACTGTTTGCCTTTAATAAAGTCCCTGAGTTAATTTCTATATGTTTTCATCATTAAACATTTTCAAAGCAGGTATATTGGTGTTTTGTAGCCAAATGTTATATAACATACAAAGAACATTATAAACAAAGCACAGCTTAAGAAATGAAAGAATGTCACTTACTGGATCCTGCAGACCCCTCAGCAACCTGTACTGCAAAAAGAAAACAACATCCATGTTTTAGCCAACTCAAAAATAACTTTATGTGTTAAAGTAGAAAAGGCAAAAAAATGCAAAAAGATGTACTTACAGTGTAACAACACTACCAGAAGAAGAACACACATTGTATCCGCAGGGGTATGTATAAAATCCAAGTTACAAGTTCATTAGTTCCAACTCAAAGTGGGGTTGTGATGTTTAGTGAGTGCAGATATTTGAATACAAAGAAATTTAAAAAGGATTTTGAACCCAAGTGGTAGTTCTCTAAATAATTCCAGCAAAAGTAGATAATGTTTCTAGGTTTTGATTTCAGTTGGAGTGCTTTCCGTTAAGTAGCAATGAGCATTCCCAAAGAAACAAAACTGGAAACAATGAAAAAGTTGCAGTAGGCAAAGGGCAGATCATTCTCAGGAAATGACTAGCTGCTTCCTGAAACAACTACTGAACTAATTTGCTTTGTTCAGAGTTTTTAAATATGTTCTTACTCTTAACAGAAGAAGAAACTGGGCAAGTTGTTTTCAACTGAGAATAGACAGAAATATATTGTCAGTTCATGTGTTCGCTTCCTTCTTCCATCTGCTAAAAGTCTGCTGTATATTAGATATCTAAAGTACCTGTGCAGGGCAGGTAAACATTGATAAAACTAATCAACATTTCAAATTCTGTACGTATGCATGCATGTTTATATGCATATATATATATATATATATATATCTTTATACATACACACACACATATATATATATATATATATATATATATATATATATATATATATATATATATATACTATATGTTTTAATTTGAAAAGCTAGACACCTGAAAACATCATAAAGGCACTTTTAAACAGTATTTATCTTCATATGACCCTGAAAAAGAAATTCAGTTATATTAAGGAGTAAACAATTTTTCTAGCAATAAAGAGCACATGGTATGTTCTAGTAAGAGCGATGGATAGGCAGAGTTTTTTTCTATAAGCAGAAATTATATTACCTAGAGATAAACATAGACAAGTTAAATCCATTTCATTAGCTGAAATAAGGCAAAAGGGCAGGGGCTAGTAGAAAAGTCGAAGATTAACTGGTACCAGAAAGGGGACTGGTTAGCAAGATTGACAGAGAAAGAGACAGAAACACATAGACAGAGACAAGTGAAGGACAGGCTTGGATTGTTGGTTCTGTAATGATCAGAACAGCAACAAAATACTGGCTTGCCTGCAATGAAACATAGAATGTGCAAACAAAATGTGAAAAAAATATAGGGAAGTCAGGGAAATGGAATTGATAAGGCCTAAGCATCTGAAGAGCAGAAAACTGGACAGTGCTTGTCAGATGGAAGTAACCCTAGAATTTGGTGGGGGGACATCCAGCAATGATAAAATTAATCAGGTTCATGAAGCAAACTTTCTACTCAGTACTAAGGGGTGGTAACTCAAAAGTCATTTGACAGGTACTGACAGAACAAAATGGCAGAGTTACCAAAATGGAAGCCTTGATTTGGGAGGAGTTAGGCAAGGCATCGAGAATGACTTTTCTATAGCTTCAAGGAGATACTGCCAAAGCTATTAACAACAGCAGAGAAACGCAGGTCTAAATTGAGAGCATTTTCTGTTGATTGGAAAAAAAAAACACTCTGAGGAACTTCTGAACTCATGGACATTTTCCCCTTAGAGAGGGCAATGCTAGTGGGAACTGAAGGGACTGAGTTAATTTCTGCAGGTGTCCACTGCTTCATTTAAATAGATCTGAAGTGGCAGAACTGTAGGAGTGGAGGATATCCACCCAGAAATACTGAGGTTGCAGCATGTTGTTGAGTTATTGTTAACATGCCGTCTCAGTGTTGCATGGAAAATCAGGGCAGTATCAATTGACTTGAGAAACTGCAGTAGTGATTCTCATTTTCAGAAAGGGTACACAACTATGTGGCCCAATTACAGAGGGACCACAGTCTTTAACCTGTCTGGGAAAGTTTACGGAAAGTGCTGAAAAGAGGACTTCATCAAATAGCTGAGTCTGATTCAGGAGGATAATACACATAAGTTCACAGCTGAATACTAAGCTAACTGGCTAGCCAATAACCTGACATAAGAATCAAAACCTGCACCTTGTGTCTATGAAGTGAATACCTTAACCATTATGCCAAAATCACCCCAATGGAGTTGCCCAACTTGGGTCATGAACCCAAAATGCTGACATTAAGAGTCTCATGCAATACCGACTCAGATAGCCAGGCTATCAGAAGGTGGATCATCTCTTTGTACTAACGTTTTGTATAAATTATTTGAATTGCTTTATATGTAACTCCACAGTATAATAGCCAATAAAAGGTACACAGAAATATGATTAAAGATTTGTTTTTGGACATTTAATTGAAGAGTTTTCTACAGAGGCCCGTCTTTCATGGGTAAGCAATGCATTTTTTTCCAAGAGTGAAATGTTGACTTTGATTATATCAGCACTTGAAATTTTCTACAGAAGTTTGCTTCCAAGCTGGGAGAAAATATGAATAATTAATTTTTTTTATTTGTAAGTGGCAGATCTTTGTTACCTCTTGACATGGTACCTGTGCATCCAGACTCCCACTATAAAATTATTTTCACCTTGAAGTCACATACCCTTGGAGGTGAGTAAAATGCCCTTCTTAAATTAACATTCTTGTATAATGAGCACTGTGGCAGGAAAGTCACAGATGTTACAAATGGCAGACAGCTGGGCTAGATTAACACATTTTATCATCTACTTATTTAAATCTATGGACCTGTCATCTTCTGGGTTGTGTTGTGACATTAGATATGGCAGTCAATAGAGGCTGGGCTGAATTGGAAGCATTCCCACATCCAATATTATACTTATAGCTGATGCCACATATCCCCATATTGGGGATCTATAGTGCTGGGTGGGATGCAGCCATTGCAGAAGTGACCTTCTCCACAGCCACTAATGTCTCTGGTACATCTGCTCTAGCATCATGGTCATCTCCTCCTCATCAGAGTATACTCTGAATTTGTCTATCAACTCCGCACTGTTAGTGACTGGCACCAATATATGGATATCAGATGCCTGACCACAGTAGGGAGATGAATGCTTATCTAAAATGGCAATTTTAACTAGATAAACAAGCATTAATCATTATGGAAATATGAGTGGCTCATTTATTATTTATAATGCTGTCATGTATTTAATTGAGGAGGAGAAGCATTTTTCCATTGTTCTTTATCATTCTTTTGAATGTGCACATGTAGGTGGTAAGGATTAGAAGTTATATAGTAAAAAGCAAGTTTGTTGTCTTATTAATTTTTTTTGTGGAGTAGTTTTAAAATAGCTTTCATACTCTCTTATGAGACTAGAAAATAAGTTATTTTGTTGTAGGTGTTCCTGTGAGGAAGATTTCTTTCAGATACACAATTTACTGTAATTTATAAATATAATGTATTATGGGATTTTATCACAGCTAAACTCATTGACATAAAGTGTTATCACATCATTGGATCAGGTTTTGTCAAATAGCATTTCATTAAGTTATAGATATAAAGGATTTAATGTAGGATTTAGTTTGAGAACAATACTGGAGTAGTATGTGATGTTATAAAGCATAACTGGAACATTGCAAAAACGAGTGTCGAACTGAGGAAAATAGTGGGTGACAAACCACGTTTTCCATTTAAGAATTCTAAATTATTGAAACATAGACTCTACTATGGTCAAACAGATGGCCGCACAGAACTATATCCTGTATTATTAAGTAAAGAAGGCACCTATCCTTGTAATAAGAGCAAGGCGTGTACACTTATAGATACTGGCAACAGATTTCAACATCCAGTAACAGGGAGAATATATACATTGAGAAGATATGCTAGTTGCTGCACGAAAAATATAGTTTTTTTAGCCTCTTGCCAAAAATGCAAAGGATTTTATGTGGCAAAAGCAATAGAACTGTGATAGAGTGCATAATACAACACCTTAGTGATATAAGATGTGGTAAACAGACTAATGGGTTGGCTAAACATTTGATATCCAGCCCAGGACACTCCTTTTTATTTATGGTGCTACAAGTAGTGACTGAAAGCCCAAGGGGAGGGGTTTGACAAATAAAACTGAACTAGCTGAACTTCATTGGATAATAATGATGCAATCAGAGAAAGAGAGTGGAAAGGCCACAGAAATACCTCACAAAGAGAATAGGTTCATAGGTTCATAGGTTTATACTAGGCTATCTGCCCTAAGGCATTTATAAGCCTAGCCAGAATGTGTTTGGCTTACGCCACCCATTATATGAAAAAATACTGTGCCCTTTAGTTTGTATACTGTGCCTCTGTCCAGCAGTGACACAGAGATGATTCCCGGGTAAACCTACGATCTCCCATCCACAGGTCTAGATTTCTCTTGAACAGAGTCAATGAGGTGCTCTGCCTCACATGGACCGGGATTTTATTCCACAGCATAGGGAGTCTCTGAGTGATAAATCTATCCCTCCAGCACGTCCTATTTATATCCGTGCTAAGGTTTAAGTCGCTTGCTCTAGTGGTTTTGGTGGATTTGGATTTTCTGAGGTGGAGCATGTCCATTAATTCCGGGTTGGACATGGCCTTGTATGTCAGGCACATGTCACCTCTGAGCAGACGGTATGAGACTTAATAGAGCTGGAGTTTCTTCAAACTGGCAGCATATGGCAGATTTTTGAGTCCCTTTATCCTTTTGGTGAGGAACTTTTGGGGTCTCTCCAATTGCTGCAGATGTCGGGTGAGATACATCCCAAATGGGGCATTGTACTCGATCATTGGTCTGATAAGTGAAGAGTACAGGGAACAATGACCTCACTAGATCTAGATGTGAATCCCTTCATGATCAGGGTGGGCAATGTAGAAGGTCTTTCTAACCACTTTAGCAATGTGAGTGTCAAAAGAAAGGCCACTGTCAACCTGGGTCCCCAGGTCCCTGATAACCTCTTCTGTGCTTAGTGAATTGCCACCTATATGGTAGCTTGGGGTTACCTTGTTTTTCCCGAAGGGTATGACTATACATATTTTGGCGTTTAACTTCAGGCCATGGCTCTGGCACCAGCTATCTGTTTCTGTGAGTCCCTTCTGAAGGATATCCGTGTCTGATGCACTTTCCACTATGGCGCCCAGTTTGCAGTCATCTGCAAACTTTGTCAGCGAAAGTCCTCCCATGTTGGCCTGTACTTCTGAGAAGTAGATGCCAAACAATAGGGGTCCAAGGACTGAGCCCTGTGGGACACCACTTGTGACCGGTTTGGAGTCTGACACAGCTCCAGCAACTCTAACCATGTGGGTTCTGTCCTTAAGCCAGTTTGCAACCCATCTTGTAACATATGGGTTTACATTTAAGCTGGTGAGTTTTTCTACAATACCCGAGTGGGGTATTGTGTCGAAGCCTTTGCAAGGTCAAGGTAGGCTGTATGGACTGCCTTTCCCTCATCAATGGCCTTGGTGACTATTTCAAAGAAATCAACCAAGTTCAAAAGGCAGGATCTTCCCTTGACAAAGCCAAACTGGGTCGGGTCCAATGTCTGCAAGTCCCCTATATCTTTATTTATGAGCTCCATTATGATCCTTTCCATAGCTTTGCAGACTAGACTTGTTAAGCTTATGGGGCGGTAATTACCAGGGTCCGTTGAGGTGCCGCCTTTGTGGAGTGCGACAACAGTTGCCGTACGCCACTCCTTGGGTACGTATCCTGTGGTAAGGCTGAGATTAAACAGCTGCCTTATGTGCGGTTTAATTCCTCATTTAGTTCATGTATCACACAGCCGGGACACCATCCGGTCCCATTGATGCTGTGTTTTTAGCTTTAGAGAGAGCAGCTTTCACCTGCGCATTTGAGATGTCCGGGAGGCTACACTCTGCTGGGATAGTTATCTCTCCTTTAGGGGAGAGGGGTGAAGTTTGCACTGAACCTGTCTGCCAGTATGTTGGCAATGTCTGTGGGTTCAGTGATTTTTGTATCATTTTGGACTAATTCTGAGCATATCTGGGAGTTTCCACCCAGGTTCCTAACATAGCTGAAAAAGGCCTTATGATTGTCCTTTGAATCCATGGCAATTTTTCTCTCAAAATTGGCCTTAGTTGATTTTATGAGTGCTCGTATTTTTTACTAATAATGATCAGAGATGACTTCCCTTTTATGGATTTTGTTCTATCATGTAATAGCTTTCTCCTCTTATTGTAAAGTTTGTTAATGGCTGGGGTCCACCAGACTGGACGCTTGCCCTTTGTGGAAAGAGTCTTGGTTTTATTTGGGATTGCCTGATCCATGCAGTCTTGGAGGTGTTCATAGAAGGCATTTGTAAGGGCTTCTGTGGCTTGGGTTGTGGTTTCGACTGGCGCAGGGGCCTTGAAGGATACCACACCAGGCTTGAGTAGTGTGAAGTTTGCTTTAGAGAAGGTCTTCACTATGGTCTTTTTGTTTGGGGTGGGGTTGGGATGTGGATTTCCAGTGAGATTAGTTTATGATCAGATCTCACCAATGAGGGATATACTTCTGGTCTGGAGCATTTTGTCCCCATGTTTGTGACAATGAGATCTAGTATATTTTCTCCTCTTGTGGGAACAGTGACTAGCTGTTCCATGGCATTTGAATTTATAAACTCCAGGAACCTTTGGGCTAGAAAGTTGGAGCTTGAGTAATGTTCCCAGTCTATATTCGGGTAGTTGAAGTCACCCAATATGATGGTGTTTGGAGATACATTTATACCCTCCAGTGTCTTCAGGAAGGCTGTGTGGGGTTCCTGAGTTTGAGAGGGTGGCCTGTAGCATGCTACAATTTGTAGAGCAGTTTTGCCTATGGTTAGTTGCACCTGGATGGTTTCTGATGCTTCGTGAGTTGCCACCAACCTGGAGGTGTGGGTATCCTTTATGAATATGGATACACCCCCTCCTTTTGTGGTGTGGTCCGAGTTTTGGGGCCAGAACGCATGATATGAGGTAAAACCTAATAGTGCCGGGGTGCTCTCAGGAGCCTTGAACCAGGTTTCAGTTACAGCACAGACATCGATGTTCTCCATACTGAGAAGGGCCTCGAGTGTGTGCATTTTGAGATTTAGACTTCTGGCATTGAGCAGCATTACTCTCAGTTTCTTCCCATTTTTGTTTTCTAGGGTGGTAGGTTTAGAATTTGAGCCTTGCCTAAAAAAGGCACTATGGTGGTGGCAAGAGCCTTAGCCAATATCCGGAATCCCAGGGTGACAGGTGCAAGCCATCCCTAGCGAAGCAGCGTGGCTTGTCAAGCATGTCATCCCAGGCAGACAGACACTGGATCCCCTTTGAATGACACCAGACATTAAGCCAATTGTTAAAGCTGATCATCTTGTCTCTATATTGTGGCATCATTCTTGGTGAAGGAAGGATAGTGCTCAGGGTTAGGGTCATACCTACCTGAGCTACATAATCAGAGAGCTCCTCTATGTCTCTTTTCATGTAGTCCAGGGAGGTATGTCTCAGGTCGTTCACACCAGCATGGACAATGACTGTGTCATATTTGTACTTGCCGTGGAGTGACCCGAGTGCTTGTGTTATGTGGCAGATTCTAGCGCCCGATAGGCAGCTTACTGTGACCCTCTCCTTGTTCAGCCTGGTGAGTGGGACGTCAGTGTGTCTGACTATATAATACAAATTCGACAGGGTAGCTCACTGTGACCCTCTCCTTGTTCGTGCCTGGAGATGGGACGCCAGTGTGCCTGACTATAGAGTCACCTATGACAAGTATGTTTGGTGTGTTGTATTTGGCCTTAAGGGCTGTGACTGCTTTGCACACTGCTTTTGTGAGATGGTGTGTTGCTTGTGGGTTTGTCTTGGTAGCAGTTGTTTGGGTGTTCGCTTTGAGGCCTCTGCTGTTTAGGTAAATTTTTACTCAGAGCCCGAGTGTCTTTGTGTGTTTATGTGTCTGATTCAGTGGAGTGGTAGCATTATGTGAGGCTGAATTGTGGTGTGTGTGTAGCTTCTTCTCCTCCTGTCTGCTCTTGCTAGTCCTGGAGTTGAGAGAGCTCAGCCTCCAGTTTGGCTAAATAGCTGCATCTCTCTCGCAAGTATTTGTGTTATGTGGGAGGAGGAGAGGGTTGTTCGTGTACATGAGGCAGTTATAACATTGCCTCAAGATTCCCAGATTCACCAGCTGGACCGGAGAGAAGATTGACAACTGACCTTGACATGCTAGAATAATATTGGGAATTCCTTAATTGAAAACAAGGGCCAGTGGGGAGTGAGGGTGTGCTTTAATTTTAGTGCTGACTTATATAATTGCTTTAGTGAGCAAGTGCCAGGTAACTTGAGTGCAATGTTACAGGTAACTACATGCAAAACCACAAACAGTAACTTTCTTCAAGTGAAACAACAAGGAAATAAGTACAGTGGCAATGCAGATATCACTAGTGATCCACAGAAGCTTGAGAAGTTAAGCGTATTAGGTGGAATTAGCTCCAGAAATAACAAGCTAAACAAACAACAAGCATATAAACAAAGCTAGATTCAGCAGGCCTGGATCTAGTCTATGCTAGAGCAAACAAGGTGAACCAATTTCAGTAAGATACAGTTCAAATATTCAGGCACTATAAACCTTTAACCAGAAATTCCAGCTCAGAAGGGCAGAGTCCAGCCTCTTCTCCCACAAGAGCGCAGACTACTGAACCTTCTTAATGTAAATATAATCAGCCTGGGAAGCCCAAGTGCTCAAACCAGAACTAATATCACACTTGGACACTGGGCTCTCAATCAGCAGTTCCCAACTTAGAAGGATGAAAGCTTCACCTGTCCTGCCACCACAGTGCTTGCTTGCCACAAACCTTCCTAATGTAAAACAACTGGTCTGAAGCCCAAGTGTTTAATCCAAAAGGCATTTGAATGATAGCTACACTCTTTAATCAAGTTACAACCTAGCAGTGATAAATACCATTGAATACACTTTAGAGAATGTCTGGATTAGTGCCTGCTACACAAACAAAGAAGCTAGATCCAGCAGGTCTCAATCCAGCTCCATGCCACAGCAAACAAGGCGCACTCAACTTCAGTAAGAAACAGTTCAGATATGCATGCACGCACTAGTAAGCTTTAACCAGAAATCTTGTGCTCAGAAGGGCAGAGTCCAGCCTCCTCCCACAAGAGTGCAGACCACTTAACCCCTCTTATCGTAAAATAACTGGCTTGAAAGCCAAGTGCTTCAACCAGAATTAATACACTTTTAGAATAACAGACACTGAGCCCCTCAATCAGCAGTTCTCAACCTAGAAGGATGTAAAGCTACCTGTTCTGCCACAACAGTGCAGACCACTCACAAACCCTCTCACCCTCTCGTGCAAAAACAACTAACTGGTCAATTACCAAGCTCCAAGTGTTTAAACCAAAGGCTTAGAATGAGTTACACCAAGCAGTAATAAATACAATTGAGCATTTTAACATGATGCAAAAGTAAAAAGAAGCAGGTAAAAACACAAGTACAGTAAAAGCAGATGAAATTTTTTTTTTTTTTTTTCTGAACAAGTGCTGAGATCAAAGAAACAGATTTGAGTGCTGAAAACCAGGAAAACTGGCTAGTTATAAGAAAAAAACAAGCTAGAAGGCTTCCTCAAACACCAGAAGGGCTTGGGGCTGGCTGAAGCCTACAAATAGTCTGTACCCACTTAACAAGAAAGGCAGGGAAATGACTTAATTTTTTTTTATTTCCCAGATGCTCTCTTTTGTACACAGTAGAGTGCCTGAAATCAGAATATGATCTCACTGCACTCAGCTGAGTGAGCAAATGAGATGTGGGCCCAGAGGCAGGCCTTGAGGAAGCGGGCAGTTTCAATGCTGTCAAGATTAACAATTTTCACCAAACAAAAACAGGGCGGGTGGGTGGGAATAACTGAAGAGCAGAATAACTTCAGTTAAAAATTCCTTCAACACTAAATTAAATACTGTATTTTTAAAAAAAAGTTCAGATAAAGGTACTTAAATTGTCTATAATGTCCAGTTGAATATAACCAAGTTCTTAGCTGGTCAAGCTGAAGTTTTAAAGCAGGAATTATTTCACATGCACCAGTTTAAATATGCAAGGACAGGAAATCAAAGAATGTGGCTACCCCCACACCTGTAATTACTAGCAACAACAAAATTCAGCCACCACTAGCTCCACTCCAAGTTACTGAAGAGCAGAATAACTTCAGTTAAAAATTCCTTCAACACTCAATTTAAATACTGTATTTTTAAAAAAAAAAAGTGCAGATAAAGGTAGTTAGATTCTCTTATAGGCCCAGTTGAATATAACCAAGTTCTTAGCTGGCCAAGCTGAAGTTTTAAAGCAGGAATTATTTCACATGCACCAGTTTAAATATGCAAGGACAGGAAATCAAAGAATGTGGCTACCCCACACCTGTAATTACTAGCAAGCAACAAAATTCAGCCAACACTAGCTTCAGTTCAAGTTACTGAAGAGCAGAATAACTTCAGTTAAAAATTCCTTCAACACTCAAATTAAATACTGTATTTTTTAAAAAAAGTTCAGATAAAGGTACGTAGAGTCTCTTATACGTCCCGCTGAATATAACCAAGCTCTTAGCTGGCTGTTGAAGTTTTAAAGCAGGAATTATTTCACATGCACCAGTTTAAATATGCAAGGACAGGAAATCAAAGAATGTGGCTACCCCCACACCTGTAATTACTAGCAAATAACAAAATTCAGCCAACACTAGCTTCAGTTCAAGTTACTGAAGAGCAGAATAACTTCAGTTAAAAATTCCTTCAACACTCAAATTAAATACTGTATTTTTTTTAAAAAAAAGAGCAGATAAAGGTACTTAAATTCACAAAAATGTCCAGTTGAATATAACCAAGTTCTTAGCTGGCCAAGCTGAAGTTTTAAAGCAGGAATTATTTCACATGCACCAGTTTAAATATGCAAGGACAGGAATCAAAGAATGTACACCCCACACCTGTAATTACTAGCACACAACAAAATTCAGCCAACACTAGCTTCAGTTCAAGTTACTGAAGAGCAGAATAACTTCAGTTAAAAATTCCTTCAACACTCAAATTAAATACTGTATTTTTTAAAAAAAAAAAAAAGAGCAGATAAAGGTACTTAAATTCTCTTATACGTCCAGTTGAATATAACCAAGTTCTTAGCTGGCCAAGCTGAAGTTTTAAAGCAGGAATTATTTCACATGCACCAGTTTAAATATGCAAGGACAGGAAATCAAAGAATGTGGCTACCCCCACACCTGTAATTACTAGCAAATAACAAAATTCAGCCAACACTAGCTTCAGTCTGTTACTGAAGAGCAGAATAACTTCAGTTAAAAATTCCTTCAACACTCAAATTAAATACTGTATTTTTAAAATCAAAATGTTCAGATAAAGGTACTTAAATTCTTATACGCCCAGTTGAATATAACCAAGTTCTTGGCTGGCCAAGCTGAAGTTTAAAAGAGGGAATTATTTCACATGCACCAGTTTAAATATGCAAGGACAGGAAATCAAAGAATGTGGCTACCCCCACACCTGTAATTACTAGCAAATAACAAAATTCAGCCAACACTAGCTTCAGTTCAAGTTACTGAAGAGCAGAATAACTTCAGTTAAAAATTCCTTCAACACTCAAATTAAATACTGTATTTTTTTAAAAAAAGAGCAGATAAAGGTACTTAAATTCTCTTTATACGCCCAGTTGAATATAACCAAGTTCTTAGCTGGCTGCTTGAAGTTTTAAAGCAGGAATTATTTCACATGCACCAGTTTAAATATGCAAGGACAGGAAATCAAAGAATGTGGCTACCCCCACACCTGTAATTACTAGCAAATAACAAAATTCAGCCAACACTAGCTTCAGTTCAAGCTACTGAAGAGCAGAATAACTTCAGTTAAAAATTCCTTCAACACTCAAATTAAATACTGTATTTTTTTTTTAAAAAAAGTTCAGATAAAGGTACTTAAATTCTCTTATACGTCCAGTTGAATATAACCAAGTTCTTAGCTGGCCAAGCTGAAGTTTTAAAGCAGGAATTATTTCATGCACCAGTTTAAATATGCAAGGACAGGAAATCAAAGAATGTATACCCCCACACCTGTAATTACTAGCAAATAACAAAATTCAGCCAACACTAGCTTCAGTTTACATTGAAGAGCAGAATAACTTCAGTTAAAAATTCCTTCAACACTCAAATTAAATACTGTATTTTTTAAAAAAGTGCAGATAAAGGTACTTAAATTCTCTTATACGTCCAGTTGAATATAACCAAGTTCTTAGCTGGCCAAGCTGAAGTTTTAAAGCAGGAATTATTTCATATGCACCAGTTTAAATATGCAAGGACAGGAAATCAAAGAATGTGGCTACCCCCACACCTGTAATTACTATCAAGTAACAAAATTCAGCCAACACTAGCTTCAGTTCAAGTTACTGAAGGGCAGAATAACTTCAGTTAAAAATTCCTTCAACACTCAAATTAAATACTATATTTTTTTAAAAAAGTTCAGATAAAGGTACTTAAATTCTCTTATATGACCAGTTGAATATAATCAAGTTCTTAGCTGGCCAAGCTGAAGTTTTAAAGCAGGAATTATTTCACATGCACCAGTTTAAATATGCAAGGACAGGAAATCAAAGAATGTGGCTACCCCACACCTGTAATTACTAGCAACAACAAAATTCAGCCAACACTAGCTTCAGTTCAAGTTACTGAAGGGCAGAATAACTTCAGTTTAAAATTCCTTCAACACTCAAATTAAATACTGTATTTTTTTAAAAAAAAGTTCAGATAAAGGTACTTAAATTCTCTAATACATCCAGTTGAATATAACCAAGTTCTTAGCTGGCTGTTGAAGTTTTAAAGCAGGAATTATTTCATTTGCACCAGTTTAAATATGCAAGGACAGGAAATCAAAAGAATGTGGCTACCCCCACACCTGTAATTACTAGCAGTTTTAAAGCAGGAATTATTTCACATGCACCAGTTTAAATATGCAAGGACAGGAAATCAAAGAAATAAAACCACAAAAAAATGCAGAAAATATACTTAAATCAGCTTATGTCCAGTTGATGTATGCAGACAAATCTCAGTAGCAAGCAACTCGATTTAAAATGATTACAAGAAATGTAACCAGCACAGGTTTTAATGTTATCAGAAACCCCCCAAGCTAATTAATGACTTTAAAGGAATTTCAAAGCAGTCTAACAACTAGTGCAGAGCTTCAGAGACACACACAAGACAGTTTCAACAGAGCTAGATCTGAGGAATCAGTCCAAATTATAAAACCACAAAAAAATGCAGAAAATATACTTAAATCAGCTTATGTCCAGTTGATGTATGCAGACAAATCTCAGTAGCAAGCAACTCTATTTAAAATGATTACAAGAAATGTAAACTCAACACAGGTTTTAATGTTATCAGAAACCCCCAAGCTAATTAACACTTAAAGGAATTTCAAAGCAGTCTAACAACTACTGCAGAGCTTCAGAGACACACACAAGACAGTTTCAACAGAGCTAGATCTGAGGAATCAGTCCAAATTATAAAACCACAAAAAATGCAGAAAATATACTTAAATCAGCTTATGTCCAGTTGATGTATGCAGACAAATCTCAGTAGCAAGCAACTCTATTTAAAATGATTACAAGAAATGTAACCAACACAGGTTTTAATGTTATCAGAAAGTCCCCAAGCTAATTAACACTTAGAATTTCAAAGCAGTCTAACAACTAGTGCAGAGCTTCAGAGACACACACAAGACAGTTTCAACAGAGCTAGATCTGAGGAATCAGTCCAAATTATAAAACCACAAAAAATGCAGAAAATATACTTAAATCAGCTTATGTCCAGTTGATGTATGCAGACAAATCACAGTAGCAAGCAACTCTATTTAAAATGATTACAAGAAATGTAACCAACACAGGTTTTAATGTTATCAGAACCCCCCCAAGCTAATTAACACTTGAAGGAATTTCAAAGCAGTCTAACAACTAGAGCAGAGCTTCAGAGACACACACAAGACAGTTTCAACAGAGCTAGATCTGAGGAATCAGTCCAAATTATAAAACCACAAAAAAAAAATGCAGAAAATATACTTAAATCAGCTTATGTCCAGTTGATGTATGCAGACAATTCTCATTAGCAAGCAACTCGATTTAAAATGATTACAAGAAATGTAACCAACACAGGTTTTAATGTTATCAGAAACCCCCCAAGCTAATTAACACTTAAAGGAATTTCAAAGCAGTCTAACATCTAGTGCAGAGCTTCAGAGACACACACAAGACAGTTTCAACAGAGCTAGATCTGAGGAATCAGTCCAAATTATAAAACCACAAAAAAATGCAGAAAATATACTTAAATCAGCTTATTTCCAGTTGATGTATGCAGACAAATCTCAGTAGCAAGCAACTCTATTTAAAATGATTTGGGGATAAACTCTTGGCTTGGCTTATAAGGACCCCCAGAACCATTAGCCTAGTAACATCCTATGATTCTAACAGCCGGAAGCTGCTACACTAATTGGCCCTACTTGAAATAAATGCGTTTAAAACTGAGCTTTTAAGTGTTTTTTAAAAATCTGAAGAAGGGCAAGTCCCAAAAGTGCTCAGCTTTTAATAAACCTGATTTTTATGCCTTGAGCCATGGTTATTATTTCTGGTTTTGTTGTATTTGGAATATTATTGCTTCTAGGAAAGATATTTAGTCCATGTTGGTGTGTTTTTTTGTGCTTTATTGTTAAATGTGTGTGTGTATATATATATATATATATATATATATATATATATATATATATATATATTCTGAAAATCTGCAAGCACTGTAGTTGAAACAGGCCTCTCTGGTGGTGATGTACCCCTCTCTACTACCACCACCACCACCATCATCATCCTCATCTACATCCCACAAAATTCAAAAGACATGACAAGCTGCTCCTTAAATCTGTGTTGTTTACTATCTGACAGAAATTGGTCATTTATGTCATTTTTGTTAAGTTCTGTTACTCTCTCCATGACTTTACACAGAATACTGGTGTAGCTGGCAGATCTAAAACTATATGGGTCTATGTCCATCTCCCTTTGTGAATTTGTACCATTGCAGCCTATCTGGGGGGGGGGGCTTGCTTTGCTTCTGGGATATATAGCATACTGACACTGTGCTCCACTGACTAGGGGACATTATGTCCATTGGTAGACAACTCTGAACTGCTTTCAGTGATACACTTTGCATTTCACAAGGTGTGCCATTTAGTCTCCTTACTGATTCACATACCTTCTAGATTCTAAAGTTAGATCCTGTACCTGTGCAATATACCAGATGTAACCCTGGTATGCTTCTTTTAGGAATCATGTTCTTTTTTTTTCTGAGTAGTTCCTGGTGTGCTCTCATGTCTATTAATTTTCCCCATTGTAAATTAATTGTTGACAGAATCCAGTTTATCCATAAATATATTTAAATTGCCAACAGAAGATTAAACCACATAAATATGCAACAGAGTATTCAGCGGTAATTCATACTTGCTGGGGTTACTCAGGATGGAAGTTTGTGTACATAGTGTTATTAATCTGCTCTTTAATTTTTTGACACTTACAGAAGTCTTCTCAGTGTAAAAGTTATTCCATTAAGTGAATCCCCCTCCCAAAAAAATCAAAATTAGTAATTTTCATGTATTCTCCCTCTGCATAAGAAGGTTGTCTGTCAGTCTGCCTGAGACTGTGTTGGCTTGACTTTAGTTTATGAACATTGGCACATAAACATCTCTTGCAAAACCTTAACTTTCAGATGGATAGCTAAAACTTTTAAAAAGAGTTTTTAATTAACATGTAATAATATCAAAAAACAGTCCGAGGATAAAGTGCCTCAACAAGGAAAACAGAATCCACAGGTAAAAACTATTAAGGCAACACCACAAAATGAGACTTTTATTACAAAAAAACAAACAGGATAAAAGCATCAGACATGTCTGATGAAGTGTTCAATGTGAACGTGAAAGCTCTTGGTATAATGCTTTTATCCTGTTTGTTTTTTTGTAATAAAAGTGTCTTTTTATTGTGGTGTTGCCTTAATAGTTTTTACCTGTGTTTTTTAAGTAACACATGAAACACCTTACTTCAAAGCTAAGCCTAACTTGCATGGTGCATTGAATACTTATTGGTCCTTGTCTGACCACCATCCAGTCCTCACTTATCTGAGCCTATCTGGCTTCACTCAATTTATTATGACTCCCACCACTAATACTCTAGATAGAGATGCAGCTGCCACCTGAGGACCCTTGTCCAATACCCTGAGTGACCAACACCCCATATACAGAATGTGGTGCCACTCAAAATTAAGTCTGCACATTTTAGTTTAATATAAAATAGAAGTAAACTTTTAAAGCAGAGATTTTCTCTCACTGCAACAGGTTAACTGGTTCCATTTAAATCCTTCCTGTTAACCAACAAATGTGTTTTCGCTTCTACTAACAGTGCTGTTATTTTTATTATTATTATTATTATTATTATTATTATTATTATTAGATGTTGATTTCTTGTCTTCATGTTGCTGGGGTGCTTTTTTACCTCATAACACTTACCACCTTCTGTTTTCTTTCTGGAATCTTCTGCTCTCTCTGACAAGTATTGTTGCTATGCTCTTTGTACTGCTATTCTCTTACACTTATCACTGTCTCTTTTATATTTGCATGTACTGTGTATGATTTTGCAGTTACTTGGGACTTGCTACACAGTACTCTACAAGTTTGCTATTTTTACTGTTACTCGGGACTTGCTGTATAGTACTTTACAAGTCTGCGTGTTTGCTATTACTCTGCTGTACACCATTTAACATACGTAACGATTCTGCTATGAGGCTGACGGACTCTGTACAGACTGGGATTATTGTACTGGTAATGCAAGGAAGGATTGGTTTCACTTCAGCATCAGTTATTAGTGTATGTGACTCCAAAACACTGTGATCATTACACTGGCAACATGTGGGATGACAGAATTCACTGCAACATCTCCAGTTATTGAACTTGGTCCCAGTACTTTGATTCCTATACATCACAATTAATCATACTGCTGCTATAATGTGCCAGCTTATTCAGAACAGTTTTATATGTCATTTTCTGCGTTCCTTTATTGCATTGCATTTCTTCTATTA
The DNA here is from genome assembly GCF_019279795.1 of Protopterus annectens. Classification (NCBI taxonomy): domain Eukaryota; kingdom Metazoa; phylum Chordata; order Ceratodontiformes; family Protopteridae; genus Protopterus; species Protopterus annectens. The sequence goes on from NC_056733.1 coordinate 19,328,330, forward strand.
AACAGTGCCCACATCAGCTAACCGCAGTGAGTCATGATTATTGGGAAAAACTTCTAGTGTACAATTGTATGTCATTCTAAACTGTATGCATTTATTGTATTGCATCTCTAGGGGCTATTCCCCATTTGGTCCCCTCTGAAAATGGGACCATCTCAGTTAACATAATATTTAATAATTTATTTTATTTATGTTATCTCTACTTATCATCACCCCTTTCCCTATTATAATCTACACACCCAGCTCTGCTAATGTCCAATTTTCATAGGTTCATAGGTAAGTACTAGGCTATCGGCCCAATGGCCTATACAAGCCTAGCCATAAAAATTCCCACAATATTTACTCCCTGGACCCCTGTCTAGCAGGGCAACTGACGTGATCCACGGGGTGAATTTCCTATCTCCCATCCAATTGTCAAGGTTCCTTTTGAAGAGGGCCAAAGAGGCGCTCTGCTTGACATGTATGGGCAGTCTGTTCCAGAGTCTGGGGAATCTCTGGGTCAGGAACCTATCCCTCCAGCATGTTTTGTTCATTGTGATGACAAGATTTAGATCCCTGGAGTGTGTGGCTCTGAGGGATTGGAATTTCTTTAAGTGTAGCATGTCCAACAGCTCTAGGATTGACATGGCCTGGTATGTTAAGCAGAGATCGCCTCTGAGTAGACGATATGTGGCAGAGTATAGCTGGAGTTTTTTTAGACGGTCAGCATAGGGCATCTGCTTTAGGTCTGTGATTCTTTTAGTGAGATATTTCAGCAGCCTTTCCAGTTGTTGCAGATGTCTTGAGAGGTACATGCCAAACAGGGCGTTGTATTCTATAATGGGTCTAATGAGGGATGAGTACAGTGGGACAATGACCTCCTTTTTTCTGGATGAAAATCCCTTAGTGATGAGGTTTGCCACCTAGAAGGATTTCATGACTGTTGTGGTGATGTGATTATTGAAGGTGAGACCTTTGTCCACCTGTGTCCCTAAGTCTCTTATCACACTTTCAGTGTTTAGTGTACTGCCACCTATGTGGTAATTCATGGGTACATGTTTTTTCCCAAAGGGGATAACTATACATTTCTTGGCATTGAGCTTGAGCCCATGGCTCTGGCACCAAGCATCTGTTTCTGTAAGGCCATTTTGCAGAATATCCACATCATTTGGGGATACAAAAATGGCTCCCAGTTTGCAGTCATCTGTGAACTTTGTTAACTAGAGTCCCTTAGTGTTGGCCTGTACTTCAGAGAAGTAGATGCCAAACAAGAACGGCCCAGGACTCTACCCTGAGGTATTCTACTTGTCACTTGTCTGGAGCTGGATTTGGAGTCGGCTACTTTTACAGTGTGGGTTCTGTCAGTAAGCCAGTTGGCAACCCATCGAGTGATGTAGGGATTAAAGCCCAGCTTAGTAAGTTTATCTATGATTCTAGAGTGGGAGATGGTGTTGAAGGCCTTGGCGAGGTCCAGATAGGCTGTGTGAACAACCTTACCCTCGTCCACAGCTCTGGAGACTGATTCAAAGAAGTCAATTAGGTTCAGGAGAGAAGATCGGCCCTTCATGAACCCAAGCTGGGTGGGGTCCAGTGTTTGAAGGTTGCCCATGTCTTTGTTTATAAGTTCCATGATAATATGTTCCATGGCCTTGCAGATCACGCTCGTCAGACTGATGGGGTGGTAGTTCCCAGGATCTAAGGTGGATCCCCCGTTGTGGAGTGGGATAACTTTAGCAGTGTGTCACTCAGTGGGCATGAAGCCTGAGGTGAGGCTATGATTAAACATGACACATAGGTGAGGTGCCAGTTCATTTTGTAGTTCATGTAGTACACAGCCCGGGATGTCGTCTGGTCCTATGGATGCTGTATTCTAAGCTTTGGAGAGTATACCATCTTCCTTTGGCTTCTGTCTTGTCCCCATGGACTTTGTTTGTAGACTTCTGAAAATAACTCAGACCCACCTCATCAACATATAATAATTTCCATTTTGAATATTTTTTCTTTATACTTTTTTTTGCCCTCATGCCTGCCAAGCATCAAGCATCCCAGTAAACTTGAGCTCATTTTTCAAAGCCATCTGGGGGCTGACATTTAGGCAGCCATGAATATTGCTTGTATCTTTGTCAGCATCCTAGCAATGATGACATTTTTTATTTTATTTTGAGGTTACCACCCATTCTGTTGTCAGCGGGACACTCACGGGTTGAGCTGCCTCATCCCGTTGCCCGCTGTGCAAAGTAGTGGGACTTGAAAAATCCCGCTTTTCAATCGCATTGAATTGCTGTGGAAAAACTGCAATTACTTCTGGCTTTTCCATGGCAATTCAGTTACGTCACCAACCCAGACCTGCAGGCAAAGCTGCTGCCTGTTTGGTCTGGGTGCTTTAATTCATGCAACAATTGGTTGCAATTCATGAAAGGGGTGAGGATTGGGGCAGAAAGAGCCCTGCAAAGATCGCGGCTGTAGGAGCACTTTGTTTTAAGCGCTTCTACAGCCGCTAAAAAAGACCAAGATTTGTTTTTTTTTTTTTTCTAATGAGCCATCCAGACAGCCATCCATCTATCCATCCAGACAGCCATCCATCTATCCACCCATCCATCCCACCAGCCATCCATCCAGCCAGTCATCCATCCATCCAGCCATCCATCCATTCATGCAGCCAGCCAGCCATCCATCCATTCATGCAGCCAGCCATCCATCCAACCAGGCATCCATTCATTCAGACATCCATCCATCAAGCTATTCATCCAGTCATTCATCCATCCAGCTGCTACTCTCACCAACCAGCCAGCCAGTCAGCTAGCCACTCCAGCAGCCGGCCAACCAGCCACTCCAGCAACCAGCCAACCAGCCACTCCAGCAGCCAGCTAGCTAGCCACTCCAGCAGCCATCCGTTGTACCCATAACAGCATCTCCTTCACTGGTCCTGTGGTGATGTCATGGTAGAGGGTGTGGCCAGTGTCATATTGGCCACACCCCCACGTCCCACTTTGGCCCGCTTAAAACGTGGCAACCCTATTTTATTTTGGCTTAATCCCTTTTCTTGGCTGGAGGTGGGGCGATATGTGACTTGCATCAGTGCAGGAGCTACAGTTCCTTCTTCTGTACAAGTACACACTCCCATACACTTGGTCAGTGAATATCACCACTAATCATTGGGCTACATGCAGTAGTCCAGATACAGACCCTCTTCTTCTTTCAGCTTTTCTCAGTTAGGGGTCGCCACAGCGGATCACATGATACAGATCCACCTGCTTACTGTGAAAGATTGATGCAACTCACGACCAGCTTAACCCCCCTCCCCCCAAGATGGGGACACCTTTCCTTCCAGTCTGCTTTGTCAAGTGCCTGAGGCATGAAGCAAACATAGGCTGCCTGAGCCATAGTCAGGGCTTCATCTCTCTACACCACTAGACATAGCTTATCTCTTTGGAATATTTAAACTGTCTGCAGACTGCTTAATCTATCTAGTATCTGTTATTGTAAATTCAGTCAACTTAAAGGCTAGTTACCAGGGAAATGGAAAACAATGATTATTGCCTTCTTACACAAATAACATAAAGTTATTGAACACATTACAGGTTGGAGGTGGCATAACGATTAAGTTGTTTACCGCACAGACTCAAGGTACAGGGTTTGATTCTCATCTTGACAAGCATGTCTAGGCTTAAAAAAGTCCCCTGAGATTCTTAGCCTATTAATCACATATGAACATTAACTATAAGCTGCAACCCCCCCCCCCACAATGTCCAAGATATTAGAAAGATGTTTAAATATGTAAGTAGGAGACTATATTCTCAGCTTACCTGCACAACTTGGACTCCATGATAACCACAGCATAGCTACAACCCTACTGCTCTTTACAGAAGTTATTCTTCAAACATCCAGTAATCATAAAACCACTGGCAATCTGTTTCTTGGCCTAGCTAAATTATTTGACATTGTGTTTCACACTGTTCTCCTGTTGCAATAGGCTGAGGAAAGGCCTTCCACCTTTAGTAAGACAGATCTTAGGTACCAAGCCATTTTACCTTGTATCACTTACTGAGTTACTATTCCAGTCATGCAGTAAGACCTCCACTATTTGACACCTGATACTAAGTTGTTCTTTCTGCTACAGTTTATGTCCCACAGATGTACCCTTGTCTGACTCACTACTCTTCACGTCTCACTGCTAGTGTAACCCTAGCTACCTCAGCTTCTCAGAATATTTTATTCCCATAAGTCCTCTCCTATATGAGTCTGCTTCCCCCTTTGTTTTGCTTTGGTCATCTCTGGAAAGTGTTAGCATTTACATACAATTAACATCTATTCTACTGGAATTCATTCACAACAAGAGATTCTCCAGTTCGATTCTCAGCTGGGGTGCCTTCTGTGCGGAGTCTGCATGTCCTCCTTGCATTTGTGTGGGTTTCCTCCAGGTGCTCCAGTTTCCTCCCACATTAGAAAAACATGCATCTGGAGCATTTCTCCCCAGGCCTCCACTGAAAATTGGCTTCATTCCAAGTCAGACTTTCCCAGTTAACAAATGGTAAATAAAAAAATAAATACATTTTTCTAATGATGTCCCAGTATATTTCCTGCATTGCATGCTCTTCTGATATTTAATTTTTAGCTGTAGTCCCACTAGCCACTTTAAATTGGTGTATTTAATGAACTTTTTCTTCCAGGTCAGCTCAGAAAAGAGCTCTGCCTAGTCAGACTTTTCCAGTTATTAAATGCAAAGTAAGCAAGTAAATAAATAGCTAAATGCCAGCATGCCCAAAAATAATCACAAATGCAAAATACAAGCCTGAGAGGGGTGAAAACAAAAAATCTTGAACACTTAACAAGTGTAAATCTACTGAATTGAGTTCAGTATGTGGATGAATGCATGACATCTAAATTATCCATATAATGGGAATGGGTCTATATCATTTTACTGAATTGCTATTCAATGAATAGCAATTCGTCGAACCTCTATCTATTGAACGGCATTTCAATGAACGACAAAATCTTTCCCATGGTAAGGAAGCACTTGGACAGCACCACAACTTTGCCCTTTTCCACAACATGGTGCGGTCTCAGTGTTGGTATATATAGTTGAAGGGTGGTCCCACACATTGGGGGGTATGGGAACAAAGCCCCCCACTTGGATGTGTTTGATTTTGTGCAGTTTCTGTTCCAGTGTGCCTTTGGCAAAGTCCTTCCTTACCCTGGGAAAGATTTTGTCATTCGCTGAAATGTAGTTTGATAAATACAGGTTTGATGAATTATTCCTAGGGCCTTAAATTTTCAATATCTTTACTATTCAGCTCTATACCTCCTGTCCTCAGTCATTTTCAGTGCAATACGCAGATGACTCTATAGTCATCACCTTAGCCAACTCTCCCTCTAAGCTCTTCTCAGCTACTCAGGCATTTTTTGACTTAGTCGAAACATGGCTCTCCAACAACCAGCTCAACCTTAACCTTAAAAAACAAAGATGTTACTCTTCCTACCTAAAAAAATCAACAATATTAAACCCTCCTCCATACAGTCCCTTAATAACACTCCCATTCAGGTAGAATCCAGCACTAAGCTCTTAGGCGTAACCATTGACAATCAGCTTAAATTTGACTTGCATGTTAATAACTGTATCAAAAAGACTCATTCAGAACTAGGGCTCCTTTACCATAACAGGAAATTTCTTACCTCTGAAACCAAGATTACTCTCTCTCTCTCTCTTATCTACCTTCTACCCAGTCTAATGCACAACTCTCAAATTCTCACAAATCTTAAATCTACACTCCTGACAAAACTCGAACCTACCTACAACAAGGTAGCTAGATTTGCTGCCCAACAAACCTACAAATCCCATCACTGTCTCTCTCTAAAACACCTAAAATGGCTTGAATTACCCCACCAGCTTCTTCTCTCTAAGCTGCAAATTATCCATTCTATCTTATACCAGCCTTCCTACTGCCCAGCACTATCCCCCCTCATCTCCCATTATTCTCCATCAAGACCTCTCCAAGGCTCTAATCAAGACCTACTACAAATCTACAAACCCAAGTCTAAATTTGGATGTTAACATGTACAGCTATCACCCCACTATTGCCTGGAATAGGCTCCCACTAGAAATCAGGACCCTTACACATCCTAAACAAATTAAGACAGCCACCAAAGAGCACTTTAAAAGTCATTGGTCCTGCCACTGCACTCTCCCTCCTTAACAACCCCTACTTCTCATAACTTAATCTACTTTCTGCCCTTAACTCACTCTTCTCACTAGCTCTCTCTAATCTTCCTTGACTACTCTTTCTACTGTCTTCTAAAATCTATTAAGCAAATCACCTCAGAGAAACATTCTATTGTAATAGTCTTGCCTTCATGCAACTACATCATGATAAAACCTGGGTTTTTGTAACCACTTACCCCAAAAACTATATTCAGCTTAATGACATATTTTCTTTTTATGCATCTTGAAACAGTTATGCTATACTCCTGATTATTGACACTGTATAACAATGTATTGCTACTTAATGCCTTGTAATAATCCTATAACATTGCTGCTTAATGCTAATTTGTAATGAAAATTGTATAATATGTTGGTGTTTTTCTCCCGGGGTCTCCGCTGAAAAAGGGCTCTTCAGCTCAGTCAGACAAACCCGGTCAACAAATGTAAAATAAATAAATAATAGCAATTCGATAAAGTGATATAGACCCAATGGAAATACATGGAAAACAGCAAACTATAGCTTGTAGGTGCTAATAATCCACACAACCAAAAAATTATCACCAAATTAATGTTTCTAACATTTTTATATGATTTCTGTGAACAGCTTCTGAATCAAAAATAGAATTTCTAAATTTACTTGATAAAAATCTAATACATGGTTAGAAAAAAGATGTTTGTTTACTCTAATAATTCATAAACACCTAATTAGGAATCAATAGTCCAATGCTTACTGCCTGAGCAGGGCATATGGGATTTGCATCAACTCACTTTTTAACATTATGTGCATGAAGTCAAGGTGTCAGATCAACAGTGACCATCACCTAAAGTCAATGTTCACATCTCCAGGTGGCCAGCCTTACTGTGGTCATTATTCCACACCATACACAAACTCAAACTTACACTTACAATTTAGAGCCCCCAATCCACCTATTGCATGTCTTTGGAAACTGGGAGAAAACAGGAGCACCCAGAGAAAAACAAATTAAACACAGGGAAGACAGGCGGATTCTGCACATAAGCCCCCCACCCCCGCTAAGAAATTAACTACAGAACATCTTGCTGTGAGGCAACAATGTTACCCACAGCAACACTGTGACAGTCTTAGTAAATAACAAAAAAATGTAAGGAATACCCAGGACATCACATAACTGGTGTGTATTCTTCAAAGAACAGTGCTAGGAATGAAACAAACTGTCAGCATTGTTTCCTGCCCTTTATAATTCAGTCAAATAATATAAATAATATGAAATAGGTATGAACAATGATAGTAGTATTGGAGCACAAAACATCTAGGTAAAAAAGTTTTGAGTAAGTAGGTTTTCAGAGTCCGTAACACATACATTTGTGGCAAAGGGAGGTACATCCTGTTTTCTGCAAAGCATTTTCTCTGCATTCATCAAACAGAACAACTTTAGAAGCAAAAACGTGTGTATGTATACTATGGTGTGTGTGTGTGTGTGTGTGTGTGTGTGTGTGTGTGTGTGTGTGTGTGTGTGTGTGTGTGTGCGCGTGTGTGCGTGCGTGCGTGTGTGTGTACATAATTATGTGTGTTGCCAATCCTACTTCCTAGATTGCATAATTACTATAAAAAAAAACATATATATATATATATATATATATATATATACGTGTGTGTGTGTGTGTGTGTGTGTGTGTGTGTGTGTATGTATATATATATATATATATATATATATATATATATATATATATATATACATACTATATATAAAGATAAAATCTAAACAATAAACAGAA
>NC_056733.1:19338759-19463636 GCF_019279795.1 Protopterus annectens
ATAATGGGTGAACACTTGCTTTTGGCTGAGTTAATTACTGTGGCTGGCTGTAAAGATTTACTTAGCCAAAAAGTTCTATGACTCACTCAGCTGCTTAAATCACTTACTGCAGGCATTTCTAGGTGAAATCACATAGCTAATTAGCGTGTGACTGTCTCCCAGAATGCCTTATTAGTATCTGTGGCTTGCCAGAAAGACAGACTACTACAGTCCTATACCTCTTTGAGGTAAGCACTATGATAGGGCTGTTAAAAAAACAGAAATGGCTACCACCCGCAGTAAAAGGATCTTGGTATTGGCGGTAGCATTTCTGAATACTGGCCTAATTTTGTAGTATTCTTTAGTAATTCTTTGTTACAGGTCCTCTAAAAAGTAGAACTAATAGTGAGTATATTAAGTAACCAGATGGTATTTTAGTACATGCTGTGGTCTGCCAATATGTAATAAGAAATTATAGATCTCAAAGTTATATACTTGTCATGTACTAAGATCCTGTAAACACTTGAACTGGGGAGACACAAAACACTTCAGAAAATGAAATCTATTGCAGAAATCTTGTGGACTTGAATGCATTACACACATTGACCACTTCCTCATCTTATTTACTAAATTGTATAAAGCCTGCTGCCTCCAGCACAGTGGATCCTGTACCCAGAGTTGGATCCAACAGTAGCTGACCTAGGCAGCTGCCTAGGGCCCGTGTTGGTTTGGGGATGCTAAAAATAAAATCTCTTCCATAAATAGAACAAGCTCAAAGACATCCGTAAACACAACAGGGCTTTAGGACCTTGCTGAACACTTTCTGCAAGTTCACAGGAGGACTTTAGAACCTTGCGGGAGACTTCTTTCAAGAACAACAAACCCCAGAAATCTCAGTGTTAGGATATTGTCCTAACATAAACTGCAGGATACGTGAACAAACAGAGGATATGCAGAGTTGAGGATAGCAGCGAGGGATTTAGATATAGTGTCCAGCAGATGACGTGGGACTAAAACTGACAGTGCAGTAGCAAAATGGAACCAAAGCTGAAACAGTGAGTGCAGCAGCAGAACTGAAACCTGTTTGTGTGTATGTGTGTGTGTGTGTGTGTGTGTGTGTGTGTAATAACTCAGTTAGGGGGGCTATCTAGTTAGGTGACTTTGCTCAGAGTCAAATCTTGATCCTTTATTATTGGCACGCAAGTGCCTTAAGCCTCCACACCAACTGCCAGGTCTCATTTAATTTTTTGTAAATCCCTGAGGATTACAGTCTGTCAAAGTCAGTCACAGAGTTTCATATTTGTGTTGATCAGTGTCAGTGATGCAACAAGTAGCATACTCTCCTTTGATGCAGAAGGATGTGGGTTCTCTTCTCACGACAGATAAATGGATTGCTGACACTACAGTGCAGCATATGTGTGATCCTTTGGATGAGATGCCTAGTAACTATGAATCTGTTGTCTGTCATCCCTTCCCTATTGTGTATAACCAGTACACTATTTTTAATGTAACCTAAGCAATTTTTTCTTCAAGGGCAGCTGGCATTGAATTTGTAGATGAAGCACCAGCAGCGGCCTTTAATGTGGAACTATTCATGTGACATTAGTGCTGCACTCCCGAGTGTCCTCCTTTGGATGAGATGCCTAGTAGCTATGAACCTGTTGTCTGTTGTCAGCCATTCCCTGTTGCATATTACCAATACACCATTTTTTTAAATGTAACCTAGGCAATTTATTCTACAAAGGCAGCAGGTATTGAATTTGTAGATGAAGCAGTATTCTAGATCTAGTCATTACCAACATGAGTGACCGGTGTTCCACACCTGAAGTCAATGCCTCATTGGTCTGATTCAACCATAAGCTAATCACCCTAGATCTCCACATCCTGCCCCCACCCCTCATTAAGGAAACCACAGTAAAAAATTTCTCCAAAGCCAACTTCATGCTTCTTAAGACAGAAGTGGTGAACTTCATGATACCCATGCAGATGGACAATACAGTTATGACTACTGAATCCTACACAATTCACTTTATAAGCACTTACACAAGTGCATGGTTTGTGATATCCCAAACAGAACCAAGACGCTATCCTACAAAAAAGGAAGCCAATCTGGTGGTCCCCTGCCATAAACAAACTCTACAATGAAGGAAGAAACTGTTGCAAAAGAGAGTAAAATCCCATGAGTGGAGGAGTTCCCTGGTCAGCCTCAGTAAGAAGCTGCGATCACTCATAAAATCCTCCAAAGCTAGTTATGAAAACAAAATCACCACTGATTCTAAAGACAACCACAAAGCATTCCATAGCTATGTCAAGAATCTCAATGGCAACACTCAGATCTGCTCTGAGTTACGGCACATTGGCACTAAATATACAGACCAAACTGATATTGCCAACATCCTGCAGATAGGTTCAGTGCTAACTTTACCCCTCTCTCACCCCCTAAAGGGCCCATCTCTATACCAGAAGAATGCAAAGTTCCTGTAATCGTGGCTGCACAGGTAAAAACCACACTCTCCAAAGCGCCCCACCTAAGTACCATGTTCAATCATAGCCTCGCCTCAGGCTTTGTGCCCACCGAATGGCACACAACAATGGTTATCCCACTCCACAAAGGGGGAGCCATCACAGACCCCGGGAACTACCGCCCCATTAGCCTGACCAGCCTGGTCTGCAATGCCATGGAACGTATTATCATGGAACTTATAAACAAAGACATTGGTAATCTCCAAACTCTGGACCCCACCCAGTTCAGGTTTGTAAAAGGCAGATCATGTCTCCTAAACCTGATAGGCTTCTTTGAAGCAGTCACCAAAGCCGTAGACGAGGGTAAGGTGGTTCACACAGCCTATCAAGATCTTGCCAAGGCTGTCGACACCATGCCCCCACTCTGGAATTATAGATAAACTTACTAAACTAGGTATAACTCCCTATGTCACAAGATGGGTTACCAACTGGCTCACTGACAGAATCCACACTGTGAAAGTAGCAGACTCCAAATCCGACTTCAGACCAGTGACAAGTGGAGTACCACAGGGTTCCGTCCTGGGTGCTCTCCTTTTTGGTATCTACTTCTCTGAAGTACAGGCTAACACAGAAGGTCTTTGGCTAACGAAGTTCACAGATGACTGTAAACTAGGAGCCATAATCGAAACTCCTAACGATGTGGACATCCTACAAAAGGGCCTCACTGAGACAGATGCCTGGTGTCAAAGCCATGGCCTCAAGCCCAATGCCAAAAAGTGCATTGTCATTCCCTTTGGTAAAAACTCTGTACCCATGAACTACAACATAGGCGGTAGTATACTTAACACCGAAAGTGTGATAAGAGACCTTGGGACACAGGTGGACAGTAGTCTCTCCTTTGATAATCACATCGCCAAAGTTAGGAAATCCTTCTATGTGGCACACCTCATCATAAAAGGTTTCTCATCCAGTAAAAAAGAGGTCATTGTTCCCCTCTACTCATCACTCATTAGACCCATTATAGAGTACAACGCCCCTTGTGGTATGTAACTCACAAGACATCTACAACAACTGGAAAGGCCGCAGAAATACCACACAAAGAGGATTACCGGCCTCAAACAGATGCCCTACACAGACTGTTTTAAAAAGCTGCAGCTTTACTCTGTTGCATATCGCCTACTCAGAGGTGATCTCTGCCTAACACACAAAGCAGTGTCAAACCCAGAGCTGTTGGACATGCTCCACTTAAAGAAATCCCAATCCCTGCAAGCTACACGCTCTAGGGGCCTAAACCTTGTCACCACAATAAACAGAACATGCCGGAGGGATAGATTCCTGTCCCAGAGACTTCCCATACTCTGGAATAAACTACCTATCTATATCAAGCAAAGCTCCTCATTAAAAATCTTGATGATTGGATGGGAAATAGGAAATTCACTCCAGGGATCACTTCTGTGGTTCTGCTCGACAGTGGCACTGGAAAATCATTTTCTTGGGTGGCAAAATACAGGGTACCTTTTTGGCTGGGCTTATATAGGCCCTAGGGCCGATAGCCTAGTACCTACCTATGAACGTATGAACCTAAGCACCGAAAGGAGAGTTGTTTGTCAGCAGCAACCTCTTCATTAGTTACAGATCTTATTAATGTGGGGTTGTTCTGATAGCTTTCATTTCTGTAAAGATTGTGCGTATTGACTGTTACTGATAGATAATAATGACAGCAGTTTGAATGCCCTTTTATGGTTGAAATGTTCTGAAATGAGTAGCCTTGTCATTATTGGTTCATGTTTTGATTCACTGTTTACAGGAAAAATGTTCAAACTACAAATTTAAAACACATTATAACAAGAGGTACTTTATTAAACAAAGAATATAATTTAATACAAGCTGTAAGGTGAGTCAAAGAGCACATGTATTTATGCATGGTCCTAAAAATGTGTGCAGGGGACCCGTGGTCTGAAAACAGCCCAAATGTACACTTAAAACACCGCTGGCCAGATGCATTGTCTGTGAATGCTGGTTGCAATGCAGTTTCAATAAATGTGAATTTCAAGGGCAGAGTAGTTTACTGTATCTCATGGTAAGTATGTTTTCATTGATAGACTATATTATTTTGTTTAGCAAGTAGCTATCAGTGTCTGTGCTATAACATCTGAAATAAAAGTTTTAAATTAAATTCAAATATTTGTATTGATTGTAGAAGTAAAGAAGAAAACAGTATGCACACTGACAAATCTGAACAGTGTTTTATGGTAACTGGGGAAAGAAAGGCAAGTAATGACACACTGGGATGCTGAGGGGGTGGGGATGCAGCAGGGGGGGCCCTGATCCATTACCCTGCCTCAGGCCCCATTTTACCATGATCCAGCTCTGCCTGTACCAAATGAATAATATTATACTAAGCTACATACAGAGCTCTTTGTACACATGTTGTGGAGAGAAAATTTATATTTTATCCCTCATGAACTTTGTGGACTTGCTTAGCAGAGAATATTTAGACTACATTCATTAAATTATGCATTTAAAAGCTGCCCTGAAAAACATGCAAAAGTTTATATATTTCAAATTAATATTTGTTAAGACTTTTTTCTGTTTTGAAACTGACAAACCAAACTCTGCTTAAGTATACATTTGTCACAAAAAAACAGTAAGACAATCAACACTTATAAATTTCCAAGAAGGGAGTACCCCTGACTCTTGTACAGCCTTTCTAAGGAACTGCACTCTTCATTCTTATTACTGGATGGAAGCCAAACAGAGAGGTAGTGCTAAGTCTGACAGAAAAGATGTACAAACAGATGTCTCTAACTAAAATTTTGTCAGTTGTTTTGAATGGTTACAAAACCTGTATCTTAAAGGGACAATCCCAGCGTTTAAAATTCGGGTCCACACTAAAGCTGACCAATGCCACGCCTACTTTTCACGTCACTCGCTTTCCTCACCCACAGTGTCCTTTTTCTTTTCAACATCCTGTATAGTTTCATTCCCAATCCTATATTTTCTCCCAGTCTCAACTACAGCTTGGTTTTTATGGTCCTGTCTCAGACTGTTTAATTTTTTGTCTCATATTTTCAGCCTGTTTTTCGGATTAGTGTTAAACTAATGCAAAACCAGCTATTCTATCAACTTTCTAAGTTTGCAAGATCAGTATTTAAAAATGTCATGATTTTTACTCTAAAATGTTGAGAGGTACGGCAGGGTTCCTTTACTGCTTTGCAAGTAGTCACTACAATGATAATGTAGCGAGGCGATCGCTCATTGTGGTTAATTTCTACAGTAGCCACAATGAATCCATCGCTGTAAAAAAACAGTTACTGTCCAGAGCAGTTGTTCCCTGCTTTATTGTAGTTATTTTTTTATTTCTTGCTTTGAGTTTGCACAGGTAGTCTTGTGTTGGGTATAAGTTACAAACATAGTTGTAAAGTTATTTATCGGAATTATGTCTAGTAACATGCAGCCATTAGTAGATGACCTTGCAGTTCAGTTATACGAAGTGCAAGCTGTGAAATTTGGTAGCTACGTGCTCAAAAGTGGGATTACCTCCCCTGTTTATTTTGATCTACAAGTGATTATTTCACATCCATTACTGCTGACTCTTATCTTTGATGTTTAACCGGATTCACCGGAAAGCCGTTTTAAGCGTTTCCATTGATTGAGAGTGCTGCACAAAACACGTGGGTACTGGCTGGGAATATTTTTCTTCTAATGTGGACACGTCTCTCTTGATGCATGTCTGTTAAGCAGCGTAATTAGGCGCTTAATACAACTGATTAATGTCTTCAGAATTAGGGTTACATCAGTGGCGCTGAAAGTAATTATTATGCATATATAAATGAAGTAAGCAAATGGAAGACGAATTGGTTAATGTGTGGGTGCTTGGGAGATTAAATCGTTCGGTTTGTAGTACAAGTATTGGAAACGTCAGCAGCATTAACATTAATGTATGTTGGATTTTGCTTCTGCTGTGCCACTGAACTCTTGCAACATACTGCTTGCATAACCTTGTTCTGCTTTTGATGCATTCTGTTATTTTGTAGCTGTGAACGACACGGTGTATGATATTAGCAAACAATTTATTAATATAGAGTAATGAATTAAAACAGAAGGTCGTTATGCGGCATGCACACCTTCAACTGCCTCTGATATATCCGGATATTTTTGCCTTGGAACTAACATTTTTGATTTCCGACGAATCACTGAGGCTTTTAAGCTAGGCAATAATGCCATACATTACAATTTCAAAATACAAGAAATGTATGTTAATGCAAACTATGATGCTCTACTTTAAGCTGTCCCCGATTCTGAATCTTTGTCTTCCCATTATTTTTTGGCGTTGTCCAAATGCTTAACTGAATAAGATGACCGATATGGCTTTGTATGATTATTTACTGTTTGATAACCTAGGCTTTCTATCTAGACAAATATGCACACAGTTCTCTCATAGCTTAGAGATATTTGTCTCTGATTTTACGTGTGTTTTTTTATCTTTATATTGATTGATTAGGATTAGGCAATGGTCGGTCAGTCCTACAGCAAACTTATGCATTAACTTAACCCTAAGGTGTTCTTTAGAGGTATGCTTGCAAAGACTGGCTCACAAGTGTGAGGGTTGACAACCTTGAAGTCCTTACTTTTAACAGGAACTGTTAAAACATTGAAAAAGTGAGTCAGTCAGTGAAGAATATGTTGTAATCCGGGGTGTAGCAAGATACAGCTCTCAACCTTCCATCTCCAGAATGTGTATCGCTACCTCTCCCAATGTAGAACAATTGCAAATAACTCACAACTTCAGTTAGGAAAGCTACTGGATGGCTAAAGTGTGTTACTTTGCATTTATAAAAAATTAATTAAAATCATCTCCACCCAAGCTCATTCCTAATTAATTAACAATCAAAACACATATTAAATACATAGCTTTATCACAAACTGTCAGCACTGGTCTACAGGTACCCACCTGCATTATGCAATACTGCTGACATTTGAAAACATATCAATTATTTGGCTTAGGTGCTTCATTCCTGAATGCAAAGTTGTGACTTTTATGGACATATACTTTCACTTGTGTTGCTGTTCATAGGTTCATACTAGGCTATCTGCCCTAAGGCATTTATAAGCCTAGCCAGAGTATGTTTGGCTTTTGCCACCCATTTTAAATTAATTTTGCTATGCCCTTTTTCGAGGTTAGTATACTGTGCCTCTATCTAACAGTGACACAGAAGTGATACCTGGGTTAAACCTATGATCTCCCATCCACTCATCAAGATTCCTCTTGAAGAGAGTCAATGAGGGACTCTGCCTAACCTGGACTGGGATTTTATTCCAGAGTGAAGGGAGCCTCTGGGTTATGAATCTGTCCCTCCAGCATGTCCTATTTATTTCAGTGCTGAGGTTCAAGTCTCTCGAGCACGTAGCTAGATGGGATTTGGATTTTCTGAGGTGCAGCATGTCCATTAATTCTGGGTTGGACATGACTTTTATATGTCAGGCACAGATCACCCTGAACAGGCGGTATGCCACTGAGTAGAGCTGAGTTTCTTTAACCGGGCAGCATATGGCATCTGTTTGAGCCCTTTGATCCTCTTGGTGAGGTACTTTTGGGGTCTTTCCAGTTGCTGCAAGTGTCTGGTAAGGTGCATCCCAAAAGGGCATTGTACTCAATTATGGGCTTTTATCCAGCCTGGTCTGCAATGCCATGGAACGTATTATCATGAAACCTGTAAACAATGACATTGGTAATCTCCAAACTCAGGACCCGACCCAGTTCAGGTTTGTAAAAGGCAGATCATGTCTCCTAAACCTGATAGGCTTCTTTGAAGCAGTCATCAAAGCCGTAGACGAGGGTAAGGTGGTTCACACAGCCTATCAAGATCTTGCCAAGGCTGTCGACACCATGCCCCCACTCTGGAGTTATAGATAAACTTACTAAACTAGGTATAACTCCCTATGTCACAAGAAGGGTTGCCAACTGGCTCACTGACAGAACCCACACTGTGAAAGTAGCAGACTCCAAATCCGACTTCAGACCACTGACAAGTGGAGTACCACAGGGTTCAGTTCTGGGTCCTCTCCTGTTTGTTATCTACTGCTCTGAAGTACACGCTAACACAGAAGGTCTTTGGGTAATGAAGTTTGCAGATGACTGCAAAACTAGGAGCCATAATCGAAACTCCTTACAATGTGGACATCCTACAAAAGGGCCTCACTCAGACAGATGCCTGGTGTCAAAGCCATGGCCTCAAGCTCAATGCCAAAAAGTGCATTGTCATCCCCTTTGGTAAAAACTCTGTACCCATGAACTACAACACAGGCGGTAGTATACTTAACACCGAAAGTGTGATAAGAGACCTTGGGACACAGGTGGACAGTAGTCTCTCCTTTGATAATCACATCGCCAAAGTAGTCAGGACATCCTTCTATGTGGCACACCTCATCATAAAAGGTTTCTCATCCAGAAAAAAAGAGGTCATTGTTCCCCTCTACTCATCACTCATTAGACCCATTATAGAGTACAACGCCCCTTGTGGTATGTAACTCACAAGACATCTACAACAACTGGAAAGGCCGCAGAAATACCACACAAAGAGGATTACTGGCCTCAAACAGATGCCCTACACAGACTGTTTTAAAAAGCTCCAGCTTTACTCTGTTGCATATCGCCTACTCAGAGGTGATCTCTGCCTAACACACAAAGCAATGTCAAACCCAGAGCTGTTGGACATGCTCCACTTAAAGAAATCCCAATCCCTGCAAGCTACATGCTCTAGGGACCTATACCTTGTCACCACAATAAACAGAACATGCCGGAGGGATAGATTCCTGTCCCAGAGACTTCCCATACTCTGGAATAAACTACCTATCTATATCAAGTGAAGCTCCTCATTAAAAATCTTGATGATTGGATGGGAAATAGGAAATTCACTCCAGGGATCACCTCTGTGGTTCTGCTCGACAGTGGCACTGGAAAATCATTTTCTTGGGTGGCAAAATCCAGGGTACCTTTTTGGCTGGGCTTATATAGGCCCTAGGGCCGATAGCCTAGTACCTACCTATGAACGTATGAACCTAAGCACCGAAATGAGAGTTGTTTGTCAGCAGCAACCTCTTCATTAGTTACAGATCTTATTAATGTGGGGTTGTTCTGATAGCTTTCATTTCTGTAAAGATTGTGCGTATTGACTGTTACTGATGGATAATAATGACAGCAGTTTGAATGCCCTTTTATGGTTGAAATGTCCTGAAATGAGTAGCCTTGTCATTATTGGTTCATGTTTTGATTCACTGTTTACAGGAAAAATGTTCAAACTACATATTTAAAACACATTATAACAAGAGGTACTTTATTAAACAAAGAATATAATTTAATACAAGCTGTAAGGTGAGTCAAAGAGCACATGCATTTATGCATGGCCCTAAAAATGTGTGCAGGGGACCCATGGTCTGAAAACAGCCCAAATGCACACTTAAAACACCACTGGCCAGATGCATTGTCTGTGAATGCTGGTTACAATGCAGTTTCAATGAATGTGAATTTCAAGGGCAGAGAAGTTTACTATATCTCATGGTAAGTATGTTTTCATTGATAGACTATATTATTTTGTTTAGCAAGCGGCTATCAGTGTCTGTGCTATAACATTTGAAATAAAAGTTTTAAATTAGATTCAAATATTTGTATTGATTGTAGAAGTAAAGAAGAAAACAGTATGCACACTGACAAGTCGGAACTGTG
This sequence comes from Protopterus annectens, assembly GCF_019279795.1. Taxonomy (NCBI): domain Eukaryota; kingdom Metazoa; phylum Chordata; order Ceratodontiformes; family Protopteridae; genus Protopterus; species Protopterus annectens. Next base: position 19,348,928 of record NC_056733.1, read on the forward strand.
TTTTATGGTAACTGGGGAAAGAAAGGCAAGTAATGACACACTGGGATGCTGAGGGGGTGGGGATGCAGCAGGGGGGCCCCTGATCCATTACCCTGCCTCAGGCCCCATTTGACCATGATCCAGCTCTGCCTGTACCAAATGAATAATATAATAAGCTACATACAGAGCTCTTTGTACACATGTTGTGGAGAGAAAATTTATATTTTATCCCTTGTGAACTTTGTGGACTTGCTTAGCAGAGAATATTTAGACTACATTCATTAAATTATGCATTTAAAAGCTGCCCTGAAAAACATGCAAAAGTTTATGTATTTCAAATTAATATTTGTTAAGACTTTTTTCTGTTTTGAAACTGACTTAAACCAAACTCTGCTTAAGTATACATTTGTCACAAAAAACAGTAAGACAATCAACACTCACAAATTTCCAAGAAGGGAGTACCCCTGACTCTTGTACGGCCTTTCTAAGAAACTGCACTCTTCATTCTTATTACTGGATGGAAGCCAAACAGAGAGGTTCTGCTACGTCTGATAGAAAAGATGTACAAACAGATGTCTCTAACTAAAATTTTGTCAGTTGTTTTGAATGGTTACAAAACCTGTTTCTTAAGACTGACCTTGTAGTACCTCACTTGCTTGATTTATGATAACTGGATCTCTGAAACAAGACATGCTTTCTGGACATGCAAAAGTTATCAAACTAAAAGAAGTACTGTTGTTGTGGAAAGAATCTTACCTTACTCTTGTCATTTTAAAGCACATCTCTAAAGAAGGTGCAGTCATCGATCAAGCTGTTTCTGTTTAGCAGATGTCTCGTAAGCTGCTTCTTCAATTCATAAATTAATAAGATGAAATCTGAAACCGCTTCAAGCAATATAAGCAGTCTGGCAAACTGATTAAGTTAATTTAGAGAACTCTGACTCTGAATCCTTCAACATGGCTGTACATGATAAAGAACAACAACCCTTTCTAGGTTCAGCTGTTGCTGTTCGGTGTGATGAGAATGCCTACAATACTTCAGTACCTAGTTGAGGAGAGCTTGTTATTATTTAAGCAATATGATGCCCTATTTCAGAAGCAACATCACTGGATGCGTTATGCAAGGATACAACAGAATAACATACTACAGGACAACATAGAATTAAAAAAAAACATCATCCCCATCATCGTCAAGCTCCCGTTTCTCATTTTCTATATGGGTTTGGGGTGTCATATCAGCTGACACCACCTGTCTTGATTCAGTGTCACTCTCCTACCTTCTTTAGCCATCATGCCTGACTGTCACTGGTCTTCTCTCACACTATCCATCCACCTCCTTACTACTGGACACTTGTTTCCTCTTGGCTTTTTCCTCTCTGTCCCAAATCTTCTTCAACAGATGCCTTCTGCTGTTCTGCATATATGAATGAACCACTGTAATCTGTTCTCTTTGACCTTCTCTGCAATTAGAGCTACTTTTATCTTCTGCTTTGATGTCTTTGCCTGTTCTGCAGTGTACATCCTACCACCCATCCCAGGCAGCCCTCACCTCTAGCTTCATCACCTCCTCTGATTTACTGCCCAGGTTTCTGTAGCATACAGTACAACTGATTACATCTCTGTTTTCAGCTTATTTGCCATTCTTCTTTCACACATTACTCCTGACACTTTGTGCCAGTTGGTTGCAGCCCCCCTGATTCTAGCTTTGACTTCCTCATTCAAACTTTCCTTCTTTTCAATCACCTTGAAAAATACTTGAAGCTGTTAGCCTGTTCTTCTGTTTTCACCTCTATCTCAGTTCTCATCATCTTCCAGTTTTCCCCATAATACAACTGTCTTATACTCACTTTCATCCCGTGTGCTCTCAGTTTTGCATTCTTCCTTTGCTGACGTATTTGCTCAAGTCTGCCTGTAATTGCACATCATGTGCATACAGCCACTTTATTGATCTGCCCCCTCCAACCTGTTTGCTCACTAATATGAACAGCAATGGGGTCAGAACTGAACCCTGGTGCACACCCACTCCCAATAGGACCCCCTCTGTGACACTGAACTCTGCTCGTACTTGAGTCAGTGGTCCTTGTACATAGCCTGCACTAATTCTAGCAGTGTTTCTGGCACTTACAACCACTGCATGACTGCCTAAATCAGCTTTCCCTGGGCCTTGCCATATGCTTTCTCCAAGGCTAGGAATACCCAGTTGCACTCTTTCCTCATCTCTAGCCTCTTCTCAACTATCTGCCTCACCACAAACATTAGGTTGGTTGTGCTGCTTACTGATATGAATCCAAACTGTTCCTCCCTATCTTACTTTCTACAACTCTGCATATTTGTTTATCAATCACTCTTTCCAGGATTTTCATGCTGTTTATCATGAGTTTGATTGATACCTCTGTACTGGCCACAGTTGTGGATGCCACCTTTGTTCTTGTACACTGGCACTTGTATGGTTATTCTAAAGTCATCTGGAATACACCTTCTCCATATTACTATAAATTACCTCTCCCCTACCTCACCCAAAATTTTGACCTCATCTGATGTAACTCATTTGAGCCTGCTGCTTTCCCTTACTTCATTTTCCATAGTGCTGTTCTTACTTCTTCTAAGGTTGTCTCCACTTCCTTCATCTTAGGCTGTGTCTGGCCAGTACAGCTTCTGTAGGGTTTTCTTCATTTAGATGCTGTTGGAAGTACTACTTCCATCTGCCTTGGATGTCCCATGGAGTGGTGAGCAGGTTGCTGCTGGCATCCCTTATGAAGGGTAACTGCCTATCTTCGTTATATTTCTGTCTTTGCCTTCCAACCTGATAGAGTTTCTTTGTGCCATCTACTGAGTCACTTTCCAGAAGATGGTAGAGTGTCTCTGATGCCTTGTTATTTTCTATTGTAACTCCTCTCTTAGCATCTTTGTTATCCAATCAGTATTCCTTCTTAGCCTGGTCTGCCTTTTCTATCTCCTTTTTCCTGAACCCCCCTTTTTCTTTGGATGACTTCCTGAACTTCTGCATTCCATCATCAGCTTTTCTTATGCACCTTATTTCTATACCTGGCTTGGATGTATACTTGTTGTATAGTTCTCACAAGTGCCATTTTGATATGCTGCCATTCTTCTTAATCTCTGTCTATTTCTTCTCTTCCTGAGGAGCTCGAGCCTTGAGTTATTCCTTGAACCTTCATGCTTTCTCTCCAGTTATCCAGTTAATTTCCATGCATTCAGTCTGGCCAATTGTTTCACTGAGGATGACTTTGCAATTGCTGATTCTAGCCCAGTGCCCTTTCCTTACTAGGAGGATGTCTACCTGAGCTGCATGTTAGTCAGTCTTGTATGTGATAGTGTGACTGTCTCTCTTGCCAAGTCATGTGTTGGCAATCATCAAGCCATTTGTCAGACATAAGTCTAGAATTGTTTCTCCTTCATTATTCCTGTTGCGCTAGCCATGTGGATACAAGCAGGCCTCATACCCTGTTCTGTTTGTCCAAAATGTGCATTCAGATCACCTATTATCAATGCCAATTCTTTTTGTCCTGCTTTATCTAGTAGGTGTAACTGATGTCTAAATGCACTCTTTTCATCACTACCACAACCCTACCATGGGGCATAGGCTGAGATTAGGAATAGTGCCCTCTCCTAATACTGGAGTCTGATTGCCATGAGCCTGTCACTAGTTCCAATGTAATCCCTCACTACCTTTTGAAGCCTATCCCGCACCACAATTCACACACAATTTCTAGGCTGTCCTCCTCGTGAGTAAAAGACTCTGGATCTCAAGCCAAGTGGTTTTGCTGCACTGTCCATTCATCTTGTCTCCTGGATACATAAGATGACCACTGTCCTCCTTACCATCATGCTATCCACTTCCAGGCTGCATCCTGTCAGTGAATCTACACTGAGTTTAGCAATTCTTAGTTAACATTTATCAGATGGGTTGCTTTTATGTCCAAGTTTCATTCAACAGAGCTATCCCAGGTGACCCAAGCTGAGCAACTGGACACTAACAGACCAGTAGCTTATTGACCCAGGGCTACTGGGTCTTATGGCAGGCACACAATGGGCTACAGGGGTACATACACATTACCTACCTCTAGCATTGGTCCCTGGCATAGGTCAGAGTAGGCAAGGTCCTCAGCCCACTTATCACCAGCAAATAGTCATGTCCATTTTTGGTGACATTAGTTAACATGACCAAATTACCTAGATACAGTTTTTACACCAATGTGTGACTAGCCCTGACACTGTCCACAGTCTGTAATCCATATTCTTCTATCCTGAGGATACTGCACACCACAGTTGATGCCCAAAGCAGTTTATCTACACAACTCTTCCCCTATAGGCACCATCTAGAATCTGTGCTTTTGTCCACAACTCCATTCTTCTGTGAATTAAGGTGGAAACACTCAGCATATTTTTGGGAGGTGGGTGGGACCTCATAGATGCACAAGAAGAAAATGCAAAGTCCACACTGGCACTTATCAGAGGTCAGGATCGAACCTTCCATCTTGTACATGAGAGGTGAAAACCTTAAACATTATGCCGTAGATACAAAATGTAAAGAATGTGACTCAATAAAATACTTTGATAATATGACAGAAGACAGCATGAAAAGTGTACATAGCACTACTTTGCAGTACATTTAGCATAAAAAAGAACCACATTTTATCGGTTTACATAAAGTATAACAGCAATCTGCTCAGCCATTACAATAAGAGTTTACATGGCTACCCTCAGCTTGTGGCATATACATTAATCCTTTTTCTTTAAAATATTTTAAGATAAAATTTAAAAATATAGTATTGGATATACACATTACTAGTAAAAAGGAAATATTATGCTTTGAAAGTCAAATAGAAGAAATCTTTACACTGATTACTGTTATAAATGTTCTCTCCATCCTGGCAAATACATTCCACATGAGCCTTTCATAAGATGCTTACCCTGTTGTTTAGATGACATACTATGAACTGACCGGCATTTCTCTTGAAACATCAGTCTGTGTTTGACAAATCAAACAGCAAAGTCATATGTACCCATCTAAATTGAGCTCACTGAGCAGATTGGACTGACTTCAATGATGCTTGATACTTTGTTACAGATTACCTTGACCCTCTGTGGTCTTTATAGTATGAGACAAGCTCAGCACAACAGTCAAAAAGGGGTATTAGTAAAGTCTGTCCTTAAATAACTGTGTCTCTAGTACTAATTGACATGTCAGTCCTATAGGTAATCTTAGCTTTTCATCAGACTAAGAAATACCACCGTGCATTAGCTCCTATTATCTTCCTTTGAATATGTTCTGCAGTAGTTACTTATTATACCCACAACATGCACTTTCAGTCAGGATATATGTAGTACAAAAATAATATATTTTTTTCCTTTTCCCCAATGTATACAGTAGATCAGGCTAGAAACAATGCAAAAAATTGTTTTTTAGCCTTCACCTACTTTCTTCTGGGCAAATGACAACTACACTGGTTACAGTCGGTGATAAACCACAATGAATTTCCCAAGAACCCAACTTTATTTTAACTATCTTGATACTAGTAGCCTTATTTGACTGGGCAATTGGCAAACTAAACCACTTTAGATGGATCATTGGCCATGAGCTTTGTAGGCCAGAGCTATAGTATTGCATGATATAGTTCCAGAGCTGCTGTAGACAGTCTAAATAAAGAACTAGAAGGAAGCCATTTTCTTGGCTTCATTCCCTCAGTTATCCCTTGATTGGTCTTATAAAAACCTCAGCTTTGGCCAGCTAAGAACTTGGTTATATTCAACTGGACGTATAAGAGAATTTAAGTACCTTTATCTGCACTTTTTTTAAAAAAAAATACAGTATTTAATTTGATTTAAACTGTGTTGAAAGAATATTTAATTCAAGTGGCAGTTATTCTGCTCTTTAGTAACTTGAACTGAAGCTAGTGTGTTATTTGCTAGTAATTACAGGTGTGGGGTAGCCACATTCTTTGATTTCCTGTCCTTGCCTTTTTAAGTGGTGCATTGTGAATTTTTTATTGCTTAAAAACCTCAGCTTTGGCCAGCTAAGAACTTGGTTATATTCAACCTGACGTATAAGAGAATTTAAGTACCTTTATCTGCACTTTTTTAAAAAAAATACAGTATTTAATTTGATTTAAACTGTGTTGAAGGAATATTTAACTCAAGTGGCAGTTATTCTGCTCTTTAGTAACTTGAACTGAAGCTAGTGTGTTATTTGCTAGTAATTACAGGTGTGGGGGTAGCCACATTCTTTGATTTCCTGTCCTTGCCTTTTTAGTGGTGCATTGTGAAATTTTTATTGCTTAAAAACCTCAGCTTTGGCCAGCTAAGAACTTGGTTATATTCAACTGGACGTATAAGAGAATTTAAGTACCTTTATCTGCACTTTTTTAAAAAAAATACAGTATTTAATTTGATTTAAACTGTGTTGAAGGAATATTTAACTCAAGTGGCAGTTATTCTGCTCTTTAGTAACTTGAACTGAAGCTAGTGTGTTATTTGCTAGTAATTACAGGTGTGGGTAGCCACATTCTTTGATTTCCTGTCCTTGCCTTTTTAAGTGGTGCATTGTGAAATTTTTATTGCTTAAAAACCTCAGCTTTGGCCAGCTAAGAACTTGGTTATATTCAACTGGACGTATAAGAGAATTTAAGTACCTTTATCTGCACTTTTTTTAAAAAATACAGTATTTAATTTGATTTAAACTGTGCTGAAGGAATATTTAACTCAAGTGGCAGTTATTCTGCTCTTTAGTAACTTGAACTGAAGCTAGTGTGTTATTTGCTAGTAATTACAGGTGTGGGGGTAGCCACATTCTTTGATTTCCTGCCCTTGCCTTTTTAAGTGGTGCATTGTGAAATTTTTATTGGTTTAAAACCTCAGCTTTGGCCAGCTAAGAACTTGGTTATATTCAACTGGACGTATAAGAGAATTTAAGTACCTTTATCTGCACTTTTTAAAAAAAATACAGTATTTAATTTGATTTAAACTGTGTTGAAGGAATATTTAACTCAAGTGGCAGTTATTCTGCTCTTTAGTAACTTGAACTGAAGCTAGTGTGTTATTTGCTAGTAATTACAGGTGTGGGGGTAGCCACATTCTTTGATTTCCTGTCCTTGCCTTTTTAAGTGGTGCATTGTGAAATTTTTATTGCTTAAAAACCTCAGCTTTGGCCAGCAAAGAACTTGGTTATATTCAACTGGACGTATAAGAGAATTGAAGTACCTTTATCTGCACTTTTTTTAAAAAAAATACAGTATTTAATTTGATTTAAACTGTGTTGAAGGAATATTTAACTCAAGTGGCAGTTATTCTGCTCTTTAGTAACTTGAACTGAAGCTAGTGTGTTATTTGCTAGTAATTACAGGTGTGTAGTAGCCACATTTTTTTTATTTCCTGTCCTTGCCTTTTTAAGTGGTGCATTGTGAAATTTTTATTGCTTAAAAACCTCAGCTTTGGCCAGCTAAGAACTTGATTATATTCAACTGGACGTATAAGAGAATTTAAGTACCTTTATCTGCACTTTTATTTTAAAAAAATACAGTATTTAATTTGATTTAAACTGTGTTGAAGGAATATTTAACTCAAGTGGCAGTTATTCTGCTCTTCAGTTATTCCCACCCACCCTCCGTGTTTTTGTTTTGGTGTTAATCTTAGTGGCCTTGAAACTGCCCGCCCCTCAGCCTGCCTCTGGGCCCATCTCATTTGCTTACTCAACTGAGTGCAGTGAGATCATATTCTGATTTCAGGCACTCCTACTGTGTACAAAGAGAGCATCTGGGAAACAGACAAAAAAAAATTAAGCTTATTTCCTGCCTTTCCTGTTAAGTGGTATAGACTATTTGTAGGCTTCTGAGCCCCCAAGCCCTTCTGTGTTTGAGGGAAGCCTTCTAGCTTGTTTTTTTTTTCTTATAACTAGCCAGTTTTCTAGTTTCAGCACTCAAATCTGTTTCTTTGATCTCAGCACTTGTTCAGATAAAAAAAAAAATTATCTGCTTTTACTGTACTTGTGTTTCTACCTACTTCATTTTACTTTTGCATCATCTTAAAAATACTCAATTGTATTTATTACTGCTTGGTGTAACTCATTCTAAGCCTTTTGGTTTAAACACTTGGGCTTCGGACCAGTTGTTTTGCACTGAGAGGGTTTGTGGTCTGCACTGTTGTGGCAGAACAGGTAGCTTACATCCTTTTAGGTTGGGAACTGCTGATTGAGGGCTCAGTGTCTGTTATTCTAAAAGTGTATTAATTCTGGTTTAAGCACTTGGGCTTTCAGGCCAGTTATTTTACATTAAGAGGGTTCGTGGTCTGCACTCTTGTGGGAGGAGAGGCTAGACTCTGCCCTTCTGAGCTGGGAATTTCTGGTTAAAGGCTTATAGTGCATGCATATCTGAACTGCTTCTTACCGAAGTTGGTGCGCCTTGTTTGCTGTGGCATAGACTGGATTCGGGCCTGCTGGATCTAGCTTTGTTTGTGTAACTTGAGCACTAATCCAGACATTCTCTAAAGTATTCAATTGTATTTATTACTGCTTGGTTGTAACTTGATTAAAGTGTAGCTATCATTCTAAGTCTTTTGGATTAAGCACTTGGGCTTCAGACCAGTTGTTTTACATTAGGAAGGTTTGTGGCAAGCACTGTGGTGGCAGGACAGGTAGCTTTCATCCTTCTAAGTTGGGAACTGCTGATTGAGAGCCCAGTGTCCAAGGGTATTAGTTCTGGTTTAGGCACTTGGGCTTCAGGCCAGTTATTTTACATTAAGAAGGTTCGTGGTCTGCACTCTTGTGGGAGAAGAGGCTGGACTCTGCCCTTCTGAGCTGGGAATTTCTGGTTAAAGGTTTATAGTGCCTGAATATTTGAACTGTATCTTACTGAAATTGGTACACCTTGTTTGCTCTAGCATAGACTAGATCCAGGCCTGCTGAATCTAGCTTTGTTTATATGCTTGTTGTTTGTTTGCTTGTTATTTCCCTGGAAGCCAATTCCACCTAATACGCGGCTTCTCAGCGCTTCTGTGGATCACTAGTGATATCTGCATTGCTTACTGTACTAGTTCCTTGTTTCACTTGAAAGAAAGTTACTGTTTGTCATTTTTGCATTTAGTTACTTGTAACACATTGCACACAAGTTACCTGGCACTTGCTCACTAAAGCAATTATATAAGTCAGCACTAAAAATTAAAAGCACTACACCCTCACTCCCCACTGGCCCTTGTTTTCAATTATTAAGGAATTCCCAATATTATTCTAGCATGTCCAAAGGTCAGTTGTCAATCTCCTCTCCGGTCCAGCTGGTGAATCTGGGAATCTTGAGGCAATGTTATAACTGCCTCATGTACACAGACAACCCTCTCCTCCTCCCACATAACACAAATACTTGAGAGATGCAGCTATTTAGCCAAACTGGAGGCTGAGCTCTCTCAACTCAGGACTGGCAAGACCAGACAGGAGGAGAAGGCAACTACACACACCACAAAACCAGCCTCACATAATGCTACCACACCACTGAATCAAACACATAAACACACAAAGACATACTCGGAGGCTCTGAGTAAAATTTACCTAAACAGCAGAGGCCTCCAAAGCAGACACCCAAACAACTGCTACCTCAAGACACCCCACAAGCAACACATAAACCACAAAAGCAGTGTGCAAAGCAGTCACAGCCCTTAAGGCCAAATACAACACCAAACATACTTGTCATAGGTGACTCCATAGTCAGACACACTGACGTCCCACTCACCAGGCTGAACAAGGAGAGGGTCACAGTAAGCTGCCTATCGGGCGCTAGAATCCGCCACATAACACAAGCACTCTGGTCACTCCACGGCAAGTACAAATATGACACAGTCATTGTCCATGCTGGTGTGAACGACCTGAGACGTACCTCCCTGGACTACATGAAAAGAGACATAGAGGAGCTCTCTGATTATGTAGCCCAGGCAGGTATGACCCTGACCCTGAGCAGTATCCTTCCTTCACCAAGAATGATGCCACAATATAGAGACAAGATGATCAGCTTTAACAATTGGCTTAATGTCTGGTGTCATTCAAAGGGGATCCAGTGTCTGTCTGCCTGGGATGACATGCTTGACAAGCCACGCTGCTGCAAGGGACAGCTTGCCCTGTCACCCTGGGATTCCGGATATTGGCTAAGGCTCTTGCCACCCCCATAGTGCCTTAAGGCTCAAATTCTAAACCTACCACCCTAGAAAACAAAAATGGGAAGAAACTGAGGGTAATGCTGCTCAATGCCAGAAGTCTAAATCTCAAAATGCACGCACTCGAGGCCCTTCTCAGTATGGAGAACATCGATGTCTGTGCTGTAACTGAAACCTGGTTCAAGGCTCCTGAGAGCACCCCGGCACTATTAGGTTTTACCTCATATCATGCGTTCCGGCCCCAAAACCCGGACCACACCACAAAAGGGGGGGTGTATCTATATTCATAAAGGATACCCACACCTCCAGGTTGGTGGCAACGCACGAAGCTCGAAACCATCCAGGTGCAACTAACCATAGGCAAAACTGCTCTACAAATTGCAGCATGCTACAGGCCACCCTCTCAAACTCAGGAACCCCACACAGCCTTCCTGAAGACACTGGAGGGTATAAATGTATCTCCAAACACCATCATATTGGGTGACTTCAACTACCCGAATATAGACTGGGAACATTACTCAAGCCCTAACTTTCTAGCCCAACGGTTCCTGGAGTTCATAAATTCAAATGCCATGGAACAGCTAGTCACTGTTCCCATGAGAGGAGAAAATATACTAGATCTCATTATCACAAACATCGGGACAAATGCTCCACACTGGAAGTATATCCTCATTGGTGAGATCTGATCATAAACTAATCTCACTGGAAATCCACATCCCGCCCCCACCCCAAACAAAAAGACCACAGTGAAGAACTTCTCTAAAGCAAACTTCACACTACTCAAGACTGGTGTGGTATCCTTCAAGGCCCCTGAGCCAGTGGAAACCACAACCAAAGCTGCGGAAGCTCTTACAAATGCCTTCTATGAACACCTCCAGGACTGCTTGGATCAGGCAATCCCAAATAAAACTAAGACTCTTTCCACAAAAGGCAAACGTCCAGTCTGGTGGACCCCAGCCATTAACAAACTTTACAATAAGAGGAGAAAGCTATTACATGATAGAACAAAATCCATAAAAGGGAAGTCACCCCTGATCATTATTAGTAAAAAAATACGAGCACTCATAAAATCAACTAAGGCCAATTTTGAGAGAAAAATTGCCATGGATTCAAAGGACAATCATAAGGCCTCTTTCAGCTATGTTAGGAACCTGGGTGGAAACTCCCAGATATGCTCAGAATTAGTCCAAAATGATACAAAAATCACTGAAACCACAGACATTGCCAACATACTGGCAGACAGGTTCAGTGCAAACTTCACCCCCCTCTCCCCCCCTAAAGGACAGATAACTATCCCAGCAGAGTGTAGCCTCCCAGACATCTCAAATGCGCAGGTGAAAGCTGCTCTCTCTAAAGCTAAAAACACAGCATCAGTGGGACCGGATGGTGTCCCCGGCTGTGTGCTACATGAGCTAAATGAGGAATTAAATCCGCACATAAAACAGCTGTTTAATCTCAGCCTTACCACAGGATACGTGCCCAAGGAGTGGTGTACAGCAACTGTGGTCCCACTCCACAAAGGCGGTGCCTCTACGGACCCTGGTAATTACCGCCCCATAAGCTTAACAAGTCTAGTCTGCAAAGCTATGGAGAGGATTATAATGGAGCTCATAAACAAAGATATAGGGGACTTGCAGACATTGGACCCGACCCAGTTTGGCTTCGTCAAGGGCAGATCATGCCTTTTGAACTTGGTCGACTTCTTCGAACCAGTCACCAAGGCCATTGATGAGGGAAAGGCAGTCCATACAGCCTACCTTGACCTTGCAAAGGCCTTCGACACAATACCCCACTCGGGTATTGTAGAAAAACTTACCAGCTTAAATGTAAACCCAAATGTCACAAGATGGGTTGGAAACTGGCTTAAGGACAGAACCCACAGGGTTAGAGTTGCTGGCGCTATGTCAGACTCCAAGCCGGTCACAAGTGGTGTCCCACAGGGCTCGGTCCTTGGCCCCCTATTGTTCGGCATCTACTTTTCAGTAGTACAGGCCAACATGAGAGGACTTTGGCTGACAAAGTTTGCAGACGACTGCAAACTGGGCGCCATAGTGGAAAGTGCATCGGACATGGATATCCTTCAGAAGGGACTCACGGAAACAGATAGCTGGTGCCAGAGCCATGGCCTGAAGTTAAACGCCAAAAAATGTATAGTCATACCCTTCGGGAAAAACAAGATAACCCCAAGCTACCATATAGGTGGCAATCCACTAAGCACAGAAGAGGTTATCAGGGACCTGGGGACCCAGGTTGACAGTGGCCTTTCTTTTGACACTCACATTGCTAAAGTGGTTAGAAAGACCTTCTACATTGCCCACCTGATCATGAAGGATTCACATCCAGATCTAGTGAGGTCATTGTTCCCTGTACTCTTCACTTATCAGACCAATGATCGAGTACAATGCCCCATTCGGGATGTATCTCACCTGACATCTGCAGCAATTGGAGAGACCCCAAAAGTTCCTCACCAAAAGGATAAAGGGACTCCAAAATCTGTCATATGCTGCCAGATTGAAGAAACTCCAGCTCTATTCAGTTGCATACCGTATGCTCAGAGGTGACATGTGCCTGACATACAAGGCCATGTCCAACCCGGAATTAATGGACATGCTCCACCTCAAAAAATCCAAATCCACCAAAACCACTAGAGCAAGTGACTTAAACCTTAGCACGGATATAAATAGGACGTGCTGGAGGGATAGATTTATCACTCAGAGACTCCCTATGCTGTGGAATAAAATCCCGATCCATGTGAGGCAGAGCACCTCGCTGGCTCTGTTCAAGAGAAATCTTGACCTGTGGATGGGAGATCGTAGGTTTATCCCAGGAATCATCTCTGTGTCACTGCTGGACAGAGGCACAACAAACTAATGGGCACAGTATTTTTTCATATAAGGGGTGGCGTAAGCCACAAAAATTTGGGCTAGGTTTATAAATGCCTTAGGGCAGATAGCCTAGTATAAACCTATGAACCTATGAACCTATACCCTGACATTGTCTAATAAAAACCTGATATTCTTACAGCACTTTGGCTAAGAAGTATTCTGGGCTACATAAAACATCATGTGTTCTACTGACTGCGCTCAAGCCCTGAAAACTGCTAGAATTTCTGCTTAAATGCCATTTATTCTTGAATTCTTCATTTGAGTTATTTATCTTTGTGTTTGCAGATTTAAACTAGCATAAACTCCTGGGTGCATTGAAGTAAGTGAAACATAAGACCACTTTGTGTTTCTTGTTCTGCTGTTATTTATTGATTTATTTTGCTTTATATTCTCTTTTTCCCCTACTGCCTGCCGATCAAAACCACTCCTGAGATTAAGTGGCCTATTCATTCTCCTGAGGGGGACGTTCACATTGTGGGAGGCCATTATCCATGCTGCTGTGAAGGTTTTTCCCTATATGACCATAACCCCTTCTCTGGCAACTAGCATGTATACTTGCATACATGTGACCTTGCTATGTCATCCTGTGGGGTCGAGCATATTCATGCACATGCTGAATGAAGACTACCGCACAAAAGTATCCTGACAGAGGCAAGTATATTACCCCCACCCCAAGAGCTGCATTCCATGTACCTCATGTACTTCCTGTCATTACATAATATCATTGCAGTGGGCCAAACTGCATAATTCCCCCAGGCTGGGTATACTGGCATTGGCCATGAACTCCTACCTTCTCCTCCCCCTGACCTGTCTACTGTTCTCCAGATGATGACTGATTTGGAATTCTTTTTGTCATGGTCAAGTCTCTGTTTCTACACCATGGGTTGAGTTTGCCTGTTCTGACTTTCTGACACCATCCATTGAATATAAATTCAATTCCTTTTGTTTTCTTATTCCCTAGTAACTCCACATAGGATAAGTTCTTTGTGGAGAAACTCCAACAAATGTAATTCTGTAAAATGAAATTGTTAGGCCAACAGGAAGGAAGGATTTAGCTCTTCCTGGCTAAGCTGTTAAGAAACCAGACATGTGAAGAGAATGGAGTAATGTCAGAACAATGGTACATGCCACAACCCAGTGTATGTTTATTGGTACAGCCATATGCAGTGTTCAGGGGTACAAACAGCAAAGGCAAAAGCTACACACATACACACACACACACACACACACACACACACACACGCACGCACATCTACACACATATGAGTATATAATGAATGATAGTTGATGAGAGTCATTGCTTATAAATACATTAAACAACATCATTTGTAGTAACATTCATTGCCAGTGAAAATAATCCAAAAGAAAGTAATCACAAATGTAAACAAATGAGTTAGATTTGTGATCACTAAAAAATAACACAAAACATGTTTGTATGTGGGGTCTTTGCCATCACACCTCCTGACATGGATCTCAACCCCCAAATCCCCAGAAATTAAATAAACTAACTCCAGGGTCACACAGCTGGAAACAAAAGGGAAAACTTAAGTTTGTCCTTAACGTAATTCGATAAACCACACTATCAACCAATATAACTCTAATTTCAGCATGAATCAAATTCGATAGACATACATATATATGTATTGGTAACAAGAAGTCATCACTTCTACAATACTTAGGAGAGGTTCAAGTACTTTTCTGAAAAGTATTTTAACAGCTACTTTAATGACTTAAAGTAGTAAGCCCATTTTTATTAAATTGGAGAGTGGTTAACCAGTGGAAAGACATGAAAAGAATAAAAGAACAATCATTTTTCAGGATTTATTAAGAGTCCAGGTTATATGAGTAAGACATATTAGAGACAGATAGCCTAATGAGGCAATATAGAAGTCCATAAATATATAATGTGTCAGATGAAACTCATAATGGGACAAAATAGAGTTATAGTGTGAAAGACGAACATGCATGTGTGCACTGCATTGATGATAGTGAAATTAACACAAGACCAGTCCTAACTGTAAAGTCAATCAATGCTTAAGTAAGACTGTTGCAAGATTATAGTGTTTGAAAAGATATAACAACAGATAATCTTTACAAAAACATATTCAGGGTTGCAGAAAGTAAAGATATGTATTTTGAACTCAGTGCTGTCTTTACCCATTAAAGGCTGCTTTGTGACAGAGCCAGAATAAATTACAGGATAGTAATCGCAATTTTGAATAAGGAGGAACAGGGTCTTGCCTATTAAGCTATCCTAATGCATGGTTACTGGGAGTGATAATGAAACTGAATAACAAAAGCAGTGACAGAAACACACAAGTTAACAACCTGCTAGATTATTAAAACAGTGTAGTGTATTTATACAAAGGCATGGGAATCCTGAAGAATTAAAAGCTTATCTACCTGCCTGTCTGTCAGTCTATCTTTCTCATCTATCTCAACCCTAGCACCAGACCCTCCTGTACTGAACAGAAGGACAAGGCTCTCTATTCGACCTTACCAGCCATCCAGTAAAACAGTTCACTGTACCTATCCAGGCATGTCCAAAGGGCAGTTTCAAGTGTATTCTCCAGTCCAACTGATGAATCTGGGCATTTTGAGGCAATGTTACAACTGCCTCATGTACACAGACAACCCCCTTCTCCTACCACCAAACACTAATACATGCGAGAGATGCAATTATACAGCCAAACTGGAGGCTAAGCTCTCTCAACCCAAGACTGGATCAGACAGTCAAGAGGAGAAGGGAAATACTTGCATCACACCACCAGTCTCACATAAAGCCATTAAAGCAGCACTGGAAAAAAAAAACACACATAAATACATGAAAACATACTTGGAGGCACTAAATAAAAAAATGCAAAACCAACGGAGACCTCCAAAGCAAACATTCAAGCAACCTCCACCCCCCCAACACAAACCATGAAACACATACTTCACAAAACCTGTGTGTCATGCAATCACAGCCCTTAAGGCAAAATAACATACCCAACATACTAGTAATAGGTGACTCTATAGTCAGGTAAACTGACGTCCCACTCACTAGGCTAAATAAGGAGAAGGTTACTGTTAGTTGCCTGTCAGGCGCTAGGATCCGTCACATAACGCAAGCACTCAGGTCACTACAGAACAAGTACAAATATGACTCTGTCATTGTCCATGTTGGTGTGAATGACCTGAGCCATACCTCTCCTGACTACATGAAAAGAGACATGGAAGAGCTCTCTGATCACGTAACCCAGGCCGGTATGACCCTGACCCTGAGTAGCATCCTGCCTCACCAAGAATGATACCATGGTATAAAGAAAAAATTCTCAATTTCAATAATTGGCTAAGTTTCTAGTGTCATTCAAAGGGGTTCCAGTGTCTGTCTGCCTGGGATGACATGCTCGACAAGCTACGCTGCTTCGCTAGAGACAGCTTGCACCTGTCACCCTTAGGCTTTCGAATACTGGCCAAGGCTCTTGCCACCCCCATAGTGCCTTTTTTAGGCAAGGCTCAAAAGACAAACCTACCACCGTAAATAGCACAAGTAACAAAAAGCTGAGGGTAGTGCTACTCACTGCCAGAATTCTGAAACTCAGAATGTATGCACTCGAGGCACTCCTCAGTATGGAGAAAATCGATATATGTGCAGTAACAGAAACCTGGTTTAAGGCTCCAGAGAGCACCCCAGCACTACCAGGCTACAACTCATACCATACATTTCGGCCAGAGAACTCAAACCGAAATACAAAAGGCGGGGGCGTATCCATATTCATCAAGGATACCCACACCTCTAGGTTAGTGGCACAGCACGATGCTTCAGAGATCATCCACGTGCAAATAACAATGGGCAAAACTGCAATTCAAATTGTAGCTTGCTACAGATCACCCACCATGTCGCAGGACCCCCATTCTGCATTCCTGGAAACACTGGGAAACATAAAGGTCCTACCAAACACCCTAATATTGGGTGATTTCAATTATCCAAACATTAACTGGGAGAACTACTCAAGTACTAACTCCTTTGCCCAACATTTCCTAGAATTTATAAATTCAAATGCCCTGGTTCATCTGGTCAACACTCCCACCAGAGGTGACAACATATTGGACCTGGTCATCACCAACATGGGTGACCGGTGTTCCACACCGGAGGTCAACCCCTCGCTGCTTATATCTGACCATAAACAAATCACTTTGGATATCCACATTCCGCCCCCACCCCCGGACAAGAAAACCACCATGAAAAACCTTTCAAAAGAAAACTTCACGTTACTTAAGACCAAGGTGGAAAGTTTCAAAGCCCCCACGCTGAAGGATAACACTGTCCAAGCTGCAAAATTCTTTATTAATGCATTCTACGGGCACCTACAAGAATGCATGGATCATGCCATCCCAAGCAAAACCAAGACTCACTCCTCCAAGAAAAGGAAATCAGTCTGGTGGGCTCCTGCCATAAACAAGCTATACAATAGAAGGAGGAAACTAGTACAGAAAAGAGTAAATTCCAAGAAGGGAAGACATCCCTGATCAGTATCACAAAGAAACTACGATCCCTCATAAAATCATCCAAGGTGAGCTTTGAAAGAAAAATTGTCAAGGACTCCAAAGATAACCACAAGGCATTCTTTAGCTATGTCAAGAATCTAAGTGGCAATACTCAGATCTGCTCGGAGTTAGTGCAGAATGGCACAAAATACACTGAACCGACTGATATCGCCAACATTCTGGCAGACAGGTTCAGCGCAAACTTCACCCCCCTCTCACCCCCGAGAGGGCCCATAACCATACCAGAAGAATGCAGAGTCCCTGAAATCACAGACACTCAGGTTAAAACAGCCCTCTCCAAAGCCAAACACACAGCATCAATGGGACCAGACGGCATCCCAGGCTGCGTCCTACATGGGCTCAAAGACAAACTAACCCCTCACCTAAACACACTGTTCAAACTCTGCCTCTCTACAGGTTACGTACCTATAGAGTGGCGCACAGCAGCAGTTATTCCACTCCACAAAGGTGGAGCCACAACAGACCCTGGGAACTATCGCCCTATAAGCCTGACTAGCTTGGTCTGCAAGGCTATGGAGTGCATCATCATGGAACTCATTAACAGAGACATTGGGAACCTCCAACCACTGGACCCTACCCAGTTCGATTTTGTTAAGGGCAGATCATGCCTCCTAAACCTGGTGAACTTCTTTGAGACAGTTACCAAGGCTAGAGACGAGGGAAAGGTGGTACACACAGCCTACCTAGACCTCTCAAAGGCCTTCAACACCATTCCCCATTCTGGTATTATAGACAAGCTCACCAGCCTGAACATAAACCCCTACATCACAAGATGGGTTGCCAACTGGCTCATGAACAGAATCCACATGGTGAGAGTTGCGCGAGCTAGGTCTGACTCTAAATCGGTTACAAGTGGAGTTCCCCAGGGCTCAGTCCTAGGACTCCTCCTGTTTGGCACATACTTCTCAGAGGTACAGGCAAGCACAGGAGGACTATGGCTGACCAGATTCACAGATGACTGCAAACTAAGGGCTATAATTGACTCTCCGGCTGACACAGACATCTTACAAAAGGGTCTCACTGAGATGGATACCTGGTGTCAAAATCATGGCCTCAAGCTAAATGCCAAAAAGTGCATAGTCATCCCCTTTGGAAAAAACAAAGTACCCACAAACTACCACATAGGTGATAGTCCCCTAAATATAGAATACATAATAAGGGATCTGGGGACCCAAGTAGATAGTAATCTCACCTTTGATAATCACATTGCCAAAGTGGTTAGAAAATCCTTCTACGTGGCCCACCTAATCACAAAAGGGTTCGCATCCAGATCAAAAGAGGTCATTGTGCCCCTCTACTCATCACTCATCAGACCCATCATAGAGTACAATGCCCCATTTGGGATGTACCTTACATGACACCTGCAACAGCTGGAAGACGACAGAAGTACCTCACCAAGAGGATCACTGGCCTCAAACAGATGCCCTATGCAGCTCGACTGAAGAAATTACAGCTGTACTCGGTTGCATACTGCCTAATCAGAGGTGATCTCTGCCTGACATACAAGGCCATGTCCAACCCAGAATTGATGGACATGTTCCACCTAAAGAAAACCTTATCCCCACGAGCCACACACTCTGGGGATCTAAACCTCACCACAACAGTAAATAGGACGTGCTGGAGGGATAGATTCCTGTCCCAGAGACTTCCCATGCTTTGGAACAAGATCCCAATCTACATTAGGCAGAGCTCCTCGCTAACACTCTTCAAAAGAAATCTTGACAAGTGGATGGGAAACAGAAATTTTACCTCGGGGATCACTTCAGTGGCTCTGCTGGACAGAGGCATAGGGAACTAATCTAAGGGGATGGTGAAAGCCAACACAATTCCGGCTAGGCTTATAAATGCCTTCGGGCAGATAACCTAGTACCTACCTACGAACCTATGAACCTATGAACCTATATATGTGCGTGTATGTGTGTGTGAGTGTATATATGAGACAGAGTGAATGCATGATATTCTACATTTATAGTATAAGAAATCCATTAATAAAGGAAATAGAAGAAGAGCTAGAAAATCTAGGCAAAATGGACATCACTGGAGAAGGAGCAGATTGAGGTACCTGCAACTTGAGGGCCTGGAATGCCCTGAAAAGTGTAATCGACAAAGAACCAGAGAGAAAATAAAGAGGCATCTTACTCTTCCAGTTACTGGTGTCAGTGAACATTCTGAAACTGGGGTCAAACATATCCAGTAAACTTTATTTGAAGCCAGGTTGTCATCAGCCTAAACTACATCCAAGCTGTTGTTGCATTACAAACCATTAAAGCCATATAGAGCTCATCAGAAGTAATAGACTGATCTTTGGTTCAATTTCTGCATCAGAAGCACTTTAACATGTAATCTTGATGTTATTTTGACAAATGGCTGACAACAAAGGACCATCTTTTGTTAGAGCATCTTATTTCAAAACCCTCAATACTTCCTGAGGATCCCATATTTTTCTTAATGCTTTGTTATCCTCCCACCTTGATTATTGCAGTGTTTTTACATTGAGCTTCCTATCAGTGAAATTGATTGATAGCTGCAGAACTCAGCAGCACAATCATTGTGACTTGCCATTACTAACATACTAATCCCATGGTCTGGATGTGACGTTGTATTCCTATCTGACATTAAATTGTGTTTAAAATCTTAATATTGGAGTTTTCTGTTCCTACATAACATAAGTGCTTCTAAGTTTAAATAATTGCTTGTTCCTTATCACCAACCTCATTAATTATGTACCTTTATCTTGAAGTTGCTATTAGTTTCTGACATATGGTTTAAGATCTCTGCTGATTGCTTACTTGCCTTCCAAGGTATGCATGCCCAGCAAAATCTATTACCTTTGTGAATAAGGGGTTGATCCAAATAGGAATGCTTTAAGAGCTTCATGAAATATTACATTTTGGGCCTGGTCCTCGGTGATAATCATAATGAGCAACTCATATTGCTTTCAGAGGTTTCATTTATTGTTTGCCATTTGTTATTGCTATCTTGTATTGTATTTTTATTTTGTTTTATCTTTATATTAAATGCTTAAGTTAAAACAGTTTACTACATTTGAATGTCAACACAATACGTCATGCAAGGGATTAACAATGTAAGAGAGTGCAGTGATGACATACGTTTTTATGCAGACCCCTCCCCCCACACACACATACATACACAAAACAAAATATGACACACTCACAAATATAATTTGACAGACTTATGTAGACTCTGCTAACTTTAAACAAAAAGATGAATTTAGGCAGAAAGTATTTAAGTTCTGTGAGGTTTTATTTTTAGACAAAGGAATGCTACTAGATACACACACACACACACACACACACACACACACACACACACACACACACACACACACACACACACACACACACACACACACACACACACACACACACACACACACACACAGCATACACACATATATACACACACACACACACACACACACACACACACACACACACACACACACACACACACACACACACACACAAATAAAATGAAATAAAAAACATACATGTCCCCAACAAACAGTGTCAGGAATGTAAGAAATTTAATAGGATTAAACCTCAATAATTTTCATTCTTAGTTGAGTGATTTTAGCAAATCAGTTTCACACCGATTAAATAATAAAATAATGAAAACTAACGACACGTCAAAGAAATGATATGGTTAAAAATAATCAGTTACCTGATGATAAAGATATTAGTCCTCATAATTTATCCCATCATAAGGCAGACTGATTCACAATCTGCCAAGAATAAATCCCCATACACAAACAATACACAATAGAAAATTAAAATAATAAGAGAAGGATAGTTGACAATATATGTTTATATTTTATACTTCATTCTTGAAAATCATGATAACAAAAATGCCATCAGCAGCAAACATTACTTATTTAAGAAAAATATAAGATATATTATCTGACAAAAAATATTTTTTAAACTCAGTAGTCATAGACCTTCATCTCCAAAGCTGGCATACTTCATTATATTTAATCATCAGTTTTTATTTATTTATTTAATTAAAACTAATAAGCAAAGTTATGGATGAAGTTGTATGTATAAAGTTTCTCACTACTTTTGCAGAAGGAGCTGATGCAATTGGTTAATTCAATTGATTTATTATAAGCCTGACATTAATCATGCCGGCCGTATGAAATAAATTCTCTTCCTGAAATCAGTCTATTAAAGCCATCAGTAACACTTTGACAGGATCTAAGGTAGTATACTTTGCCAAAACAGAAGAAATCATCTGTAGCACCTTGTGTCAGGATCATTTAATTAAGGAACATGTCGGTCAGCAGAGAAGCAAGGTCTCAAGCTACCTACACTCATGCCAGTAGCTGGGATATAAAATTGCATTTCATTTTCAGCAATTGAGGATACAGATGCCCCCTACAGAAAATGTTGGTATTAGTTTGTATTGCTTGATTTCTTGGAATCTTAAATACTTTGGTCTTAGTCCAGTGAATAATCCATTGTTTATTATCCAGACTTTTAAAAGTGTACCAGTTGTGAGCTGCTAGCCACATTATAATTTTTATATTTAAACTGGTTAATGTCTACAAACATTGATTTATCTGCATTAAATAATAAAGACTCATTATTATTCATGAATGAGTATGCTGATTGTACAGCCCAACCAGCGTGCCAATTGTAAAACGAGCATATACCAATAGAAAAAAAAGTCTGGTCACTGAAGCACCAATGAGCGGCCAGACTTTCTGTTTTATATATACTGAGGGACAGAGCAAAATATAAGAAAAATCAAGTACATTCTACAAAACTAAATAAACAGAACCTGCTTTATTTTCCTTTTGCACTGTCCCTTGTAAAAAAACTGTTTTGTTTTTAAACCGTTAAAAAAATAATCAACAATGGAAATTCTGTTTTCTCTATTGCTTCTCACCTACTACACTGAGGAACTGTGCAAACATGGCAATGTAATTCCCATACCCATGAACAGTGCGTCAGTCTAGGGAAGACAACATGGAAGAAGACAGAAATGCCATTATACAAAGACATTATTTAAGTAGGGTAAGCAATGTCTTTATTAAATAATGTCATAAATCCACTCCTGTGTGTGGGTATATCAGGTTTACTCACACTTCATCCTCATGATCAAGTCACACCGACCATGGGTAAATCCTGATATACTCACTTACAGTTATGGATTATTGATGAATTAAACAATGATTGCTCATTGCTATTGAATAAATGAGCATGCTGATTAGACAGCCCAACCAGTGTGCACACTGTAAGTCAAGCATATACCAAGAGAAAAAAGTTTGGACTCTAAAATATCATTCAGTGGCTGGACTTTCTAGTGGCTTATGTAAAATATGAGAAAAATTGGGTACGTTCTGTAAAACCAAAGAAACAGAAACATATCCAATGTTCCTTGTATTTCTGCACTCTCTTAAAATCTTGATTTTTTTTTATGAGTAAAAAAGAAACACCTGCACTGTACTGATGTAATGTGCAAGAGTGGGAACATTAAGTCCCATACACATGTGGAGTACATCAATAAAAAAGGAAGAACATGGAAGAAGACTGAAGTGCTCTACAAACACATTATTTAAGAAGGGTAAGCAATTTATCATAAAATATATGCAATGTCATTATATAATAGCAATAATCCACTCCTGGGTGTGGATATCACAGGATTTACCCACAGTTACCTTTGTTTAATCACTTGGGCATTGCCCTCATGATCAAATATACAAACCATGGGTAAATCCTAATATTCCTACACACAGTTGTGGATTATTGTTGAATTGCAATACCTTGGCTTGTGAAAGAAGTAATTTGTGACCATGTCCCTTTCTTGGTTCTCTACTCATGAATGAAATAATTTGATCATACTGACAAAGAGTAACTAAACTGAATCAATTTTTTTAATAGTATGTAGTAAATTTCATATTAGTTTTATAAGCTGTAGTATCATTTAGTGGGACAGTTTTGCCTGGGCACATGACATATGAGTGACATTTTCTAAATCCAAATCATTTATTGTTTGCATTTTTATCCCGTTAAGTAAAAATAGTTCCAGTTATGAACATTGTTTATAATTTAAGAAAGTCCCATAACTATCTGGATCAGGCAAGTTTCCCATTTCATACACCTGACTATGTAATATTCCCACTTTATACACCCGACTGAGGGATAATCCCATTCCATGTACCATATTACGTGGTAATCCCACTTCATGCACCTGACTATGTGATATTTTTAGTTTCTACACCTGTCTAAGGGATAATCCCAGTTCATGCACCGTAGATTCCCACTGTATTTGCTACCTTTATCTGTGGATCTGTCTTCTGATGTAAATGTTATGAAGTGCAGTGATTTGTGCTACCACCAAGACTACAGGTATAATAATACAGGAAAATAGTAGCATGGTTAATTATTTTATTAGAAAGTATTTTATATGCTGAAAGTGTGTTTTTCCTGTTCAGAAGAAAACAAATTGTGTAACAGAAGACTTCAATCAAAATAAAACTTGAAAACTATGTGATTTTATATAAGATTTCATAAAAAAAAAATCTTGTCTCTAAGAAGGGATATGTAAGAAGAAAGACAGATAATACAGTAACAGAAACAATAAAAACTAATAAGAAAAACAAAGTTTTAGCACACTGAAAATGAGAATAATATCTGTAGGAGATTCTTAGCCTCCCAATGTTTGAAATACACAGTGCCAAATAAAACATAAGGAAGTACTGCAAGAAGTGGATAGAAAGTTTTCAGAACTACACAAAAGCTTTAATCGTGACAATATACACTGCAGTTTCTTTGCATATTTTGTTTTGTTAACCAAGAAAGTGTGTTGTTCCATGGACCATTTTTGACTAGAATCTGAAACTGCAAAGTCAGACATGCATATTATATACATGTAATTTTAGATTGTTCAGTGAAGAATAATGGATCCTCATTCACAACATATTCACTTGTCAGGACTGATACAACATTACATGTTACCAAAATCATTACAAACAATACAATTATAATGCACCACTATATAGCCAATAACAAGTGAAATAGTTTTATAACATGTATACTGTACATCAGCATTTAACAGAAGGAGACTTTTTGTATACCGGATAAAAAGTATAGTATTTTTACCAAATCATTTATACATGCAGTTTGAATTATTGTTTGACATAATACTTAACTTGGATTCTAAACCTTAACAAAGAATATAAACACATATAGTTACAATTTAAAATGAATAACATTAATATGTTCTCTATATTTATTAGTTCATATGTATATATAGGCTAACGATCACCAGGACCTTTATAAGCCTAGCTCTGCAACCATGCAAATATATTTACAAAAGCAATAGATGCCTGAGGTAAGGTCACTGTAAGAATTAATCATGCCACAAGGGTTTTCTCACTTTATGTGCCTTATTTTTTGGCCTGAGGTTTCATGAGTAGTTGTCTTGTCCCTATGAAGAGCTGCTCTGCTCTTGCACTAGCGCTGGAGGGTCTCACACTTATGCAGCTTTACAGGGAGGCTCTTCAGTTGTTTGAGACCATCTTTTGGACTTCACAGGAACCTGTGAGTGAAGATAACCACTGACCCCTGAATAATAAGGTATTATTATTATTATTATTATTATTATTATTATTATTATTATTATTATTATTATGACCACAAAAGTAACTGTGTTTAATGAAATACTATAATAAAAGTATATATAACATTGCTAGGGGGTTAGAGGGAAGGAGAGTAGCTGCTTTCTTGTAACATTGACCTGTCCTTGAAGATCTACTGTTATACTCTACTCTCTGTTTGGGGAAGGGTCAATTTAACAGTAAATTTTAACATATGGGTAGATTCCTAAGCAGACATTATCTAAAGTCTGGCAGGTGACAACAAGACACCACTTTCCACATAATTATAAAAGGTTCTATAAAATATATAGACTATTAAAACATACAAAATATAGAAATTTCTGGCATACTGACACTGCATTGAGGCATCCTTCTGCAGCTGTGGTGCAATTTCTGTTGATCACGTCTTGTCAAAATTACATTTCCTTGCGCTAGCCTGTAAAGTACTCCAGTGTTTTTTTGAATTACTCTTTTCCATTTTGTTAAATTACTTTTTCTCAATGTAGTAGAATGATAAAGTTGGTATTTATATAAGGTAGGGTTTGGGATCCTCCCGTATGTGCTGATCAGTGTGGCTTGCCACCTGCAAAAACATTTTTTAGCATTTTTTGTACTTTTCCAAGTCATGTTTCCTGATGTTCTAAAAATCGATGAAACATGACTCAGAAGATGAGTCAAGAGGATATAGGGAAAGTAACATTTTTATTTTAGTTTACTGCCATAATGTTTACTGCCATAATGTAACCAATGTGCTTTAGACAAAGAACTATTAACATATGATTTTTCATTAATTGCATTCATAAAAAAGTATACATTTTGTCACAGTAATATCACAAACTCTGCCTATAGTAACAGTGAAGTGACTAGTGAAATAAATATTTTCATCTTGTCTTTCAGAATACAGTGAAGTAAATAACCTGTCATTCAAAAAAAATCTATACATTTAAACTTGTCATTCACAGAAAAAAGTATTTATTTAATGGTGTCTTGTAAGGAAAACAACACAGTTATTCAGAGAAAGGATGAGATACATAGACAAACTCTTCACACTTGTGTTGTGCTATAGTTTGATGAGGACATCATATGACAGCTAATCAGGCATATATTACACATTGAATAGCACCGGCACATTAAGCAGAGGATTATATAAGAAAAGAGACTCACTGTGATAATGCGCTAGACTGTGATAAGCTACTCTATAGCAAGAGCAATCTATTGTAGTGCACATGACCATGATGGATACAACAACCAAGGTAAGCACATGACCATGGTGGATACAACAACCAAGGCAAGCACATGACCATGATGGATACAACAACCAAGGTAAGCACATGACCATGGTGGATACAAATGACCAGGTGGATGCAACAACCAAGGTAAGCACATGACCATGATGGATACAACAACCAAGGTAAGCACATGACCATGATGGATACAACAACCAAGGTAAGCTAGTATGGCCTAATCAAGGTAAGTTCACATACAATGTGTAATGCCACTTAGCTTCAGCTAGTGCCCATTTAAGACAAGAAGGGCAGCATAGAGAGCAATATAGAAAGGTCAATATAGACGAGTACAGCACAAGGACAACCTTATTCACATATAAGTGAGAGGGAAAAGGGTAGATAGCAAAGTAGGAAATGAGATAAAAGAAGCTGACTTAAAAACAGAATGATAATCATACAGTCTGATAGGTGGACAGGAAAGGGATACTTTTTTGTGTCCGTATTGAAAATGCCCCTTCTGAGAGTCTTTCAAAATAAGGGTAAGTGGGGAAGGTACTTAGGGATGGATAGTCATACAATAGATGGAAAAGGGCAGGTAGCACAGGCAAACAAATACACAGAACACAAACACAGATAGACATGAGCTATATATGCAACTGTAATTGACCCCCTGAAGCCTCATCCACTCAGTATTTCTACACCCCATCTGTCCTGGACAACACAAACAACATGCTCTAACTATTGCTATCCATGTGTGAGCAATAACCTATATATGAGTGTATGTACATCTGTATACACACACACACACACACACACACACACACACACACACACATATATATATATATATGTTTACGGGTCCATGTCAGATGGACGAAAGTGCAGGTAACCACAGACCACATCACCGAGATGACTTCACCGACAGGACGAATCCCTGACAATGGTAAGTAAATGTATTACGGAACGGAATACATTCCTGTTTCCGTAATACCACTGAAAACCACATTACAACATGTATAGCAGGGGGGCAAGCCCCCTGCACCTCCCACATTTCCCTACTTAAATATACCAACTCCGAGATCACACTACAGTGAGGGAATGGGACTAACTCCCAGTCCGCACTTCTTACCGTTGTCGGGGATTCATCCTATCGGCGAAGTCGTCTCGGCGATGTGGTCTTCGTTTACCTGTGCTTTCTTCCATCTGACATGGACCCATATATATTCTTTTTCATGTATATTTGTTTGAATGTATATATGGAAACTTAAACATTTATATACTCAAAATTCAGTTGTGAAATATTGTGCAATGCTCTACCAGGTTCTTATCTACTCTCATTTTATATTTTGTACACTTGTGTTTTCAACCAAAAGGGGTAATATCCTCTTACTGTATGCTAACTACTGTAAAGTCTACCATCTGTATGCTACCACTCTGTAATGTCTCTTTTGTAAATTTTTCTTCTCTCTGTAAACTTATGAAGTTTTTCTCCCCAGGACTCTGCTGAAAACGGACAGTTGATGTCCAGTCAGACTATCCTGGCAAACAAATGTTAAATAAATAAAATAATAATATATATGCACAAAAGATACAGAGGAGGGCAGATGGATACAGACACACAGATGGAAGACAAATGGTGATGGGGAGAGTTGGACAATGAAGAAGGATTAGGGAATGATACATAAGGGATGGAAAACACCAGAATAAGGAAAAGGTAGGTTACTGGCATGGTTGCACATCATGCTGGCCCACAGGATAATAAAAAGAGGCACCACACACCTTGTTAGCAGATGTTATAGGCCAGTTGCTCACCTGATGGCCCAGTGGGTGAGGCTGACCACTCCCACTACTCCACCAGTTGGGGCCAGAAGGCGGTGTATGTTGCTGCACCAGGCTTCCTGTTGCTGGTGCACCACTGCAGCCAGTAGCTTCCAAAACTTGAAACCAGTGGTGCATCTCAGGAGGGGAGCCTTTGTTCACCTCTGCACAGAAGGAGACATAGAAAGCACCAGTACACACTCCAAGTTATCTCCCTCAGGGGGACCATCATCCCCATACTCAGATACTGACAAGGTGGTCACTGGTGATGCAGTACTAAAAACTGTGGCAAAAGCAGACTGAGGTGAACAGGGCCTTACCCCTCCTCTTCCATAACTGGACCTGTACGTAGATGACACTGTTATGTATGCTACAAACACAAGTGCTGCTGTAGAGTAGACCAGAATACATTTCACACACACACACACACACACACACACACACACACACACACACACACACACACACACACACACACACACACACACACACACACACACACACACACACACACACACACACACACACACACACACACACACCTTGCTGGTGTAGGTGCTTCTGCCTTCTGCAGCACCCAGCCATGTCCACTGGCATCCTCAGGCATTGGAAAACAAAGCAGATATCCTTAACAGCACATGTGCAGCAGTTAACAGAGTAGAAGGCAAAGGTACAAAAGTAAAATACTTATATGACATTTCAGCCCCCTTCTCCAAAAACTCTATCTTCCATTGGTAAAGCATGTCAGCTGACACTTCTTCAGGTCATTGTTGTGATGCCAGCACTCCTCTCTAGTGTGGGTCATACCAGTGTGGCATCACCCAGCATCTGTGAACGCTTATGCCAGACATCCACCTCTTTTAATGGGCCATCATATGAGCCCAGCAAGTACTCCCTGAAGTTTCTATCCTGGAAGAAAAGGGAAATTCTTCACTGTCTTTATCCAGGTTACTGCACTTCCTGAAATATGAAGTAGCCATGCCTAATCAGTCATGCCCAGTCAAGGAAGGAAATGTTAGCCCCATGCACACTGATGCAAATTTCTATATCCATATGCCATGCTATGTAGCACTAAACTGTATCATGACCATAAATATTATGACTGTATGCATGCCATATGCATGCCCATAAAGGTCATGTGCTTTGTGATCAGCATTATGTTTATATCTAACACCAGCATATAAAAACAGCACATTGTGCTCCAACAGTGATTTAAAAATAATGCAGCTAACCAGCTTTATTAGTATAACAGTCGCTTTAACTGTCACAAAATACAGTGTCTTGGCTTTTCTCACAACATCGCTTACAGGTATTAGAGAAGGGAATGTGACTAAAAAATTACTTGACAAACAATAATGACCAGTCCCTTTCCTGGTTGATATGACCCTTGTTTCTCCAAACCTCACACAATAATAACTGATTGCCACCCTTACACCCCACAAACATATGCACATAGCAATGTTGTAGACACCCATCACCACTGTCTCCCCAGCTGTGCACAAGATGATGACTGGGCTTCGCTACCCCGTAACTTGTGTGGGCAAGTGGATGCCTGATGCAAA
Organism: Protopterus annectens; assembly: GCF_019279795.1. Classification (NCBI taxonomy): domain Eukaryota; kingdom Metazoa; phylum Chordata; order Ceratodontiformes; family Protopteridae; genus Protopterus; species Protopterus annectens. The sequence continues at coordinate 19,378,721 of NC_056733.1, forward strand.
ATGATATCACTGTATGCAGTACCTTACAGAACCTGAGACTGGGACTGGTTGCAATGACCCTCAGTGCTAACACTGCATCCATTGCAATGGTGATTGCTGAGTATAGCTATTGTACAATGTCTAAAGCTATTCCTCCCAAGGATGTGCTCATGTACAACACAGGTCTCAGTGTATAAGACAGGCATCCATTTTATATGCCTAAAAAGCAGTCATCTTAACCCCCTCATTTTGCATACTCTTATTGGTTCATCTGCATTTACTGCAAATCACACAGTAGTGCATATAAGCTACCCATGGTAAATTGTGCTGCACATTGCCCTAATTGTCTATAAATGTAGCCAGGGTCTAGCCAGTAAAAAAAAAAAACTTATTTTCTGAATGAATAAATCAGAACAAACCAAATGATGACTACTGCTGCTGAATTCTTCAGCTGTCCTCTCATACTATCATCATCATCACCAAATCATCCTCATCAGTCCCTTCCTCCCATTTTTTACATGGGGTTGGGGTGTTGTGTTAACTGTTGCATTTGTCTCAATTCAATGCCACTCTCCTGCCTTCTTTGACACTCATACCTGACTGTCACAGATCTTCTTTCACACTATCCATCCATTACCTTCTTCCTCTCTGTCCCAAATTTTCTTTACCAGATTGTCTTTTGCTTTTCTGCGCATGTGCCCAAACACTGTAATCTGTTCTCTCTGATCTTTTCTGCAATTGGAGCCACTTTGGCTTCTGCTGTTATGTCCTTATTTCTTCATCTGTCCCACAGTGTGCATCCTACCACCCTTCTCACGGACATTATTTCCATCACCTCTAGCTTTCTCATCTCCTCTGCCTTTACTGCCCAGATTTCTGTGCCGTACAGTAGTACTGGCTGCATCACTGTTTTGTGCACCTTACTTTTCAGCTTCTTTGGCATTCTTTCATACACTACACCTGACACTGTATGCCAGTTGGCTGCAGCCCCTCTAATTCTAAGTTTGACCTCATTCAGACTTCGCTTCTCCTCAGTCACCCCCCTGATACTTAAAGCTGTTAACCCATTCCACTATCTTCCCTTCTATCTTAATTCTCAGCTTCTTCTGTTTTCCCAATTTGCTGCCATTACCATTGTCTTATCTGTACTTAGGTTTATCCCATGTGCCTTCAGCTTTGCATTCCATTCCTCTATCCTTTGCTGAAGTTCTTGCTCAGATTCTGCCTGCAATGCCACATTGTCTGCATACAGTAACTTTATTGATCTGCCCCCCTGACCTGTTTGCTAATGTAATCCATCACCAGTATGAACAGCAGTGGGCTCAGAGCTGAACCCTGGTGTACACTCACTCCCACTGGGAACCCCTCTGTGAGACTGAACACTGTTCGTACTTGAGTCATTGGGTCCTTGTACATAGCCTGCATTAATTCTACCAATGTTTCTGGGACTTTGAACCACCACAGTACTGCTCAAATGAACTTTCTTGGGACCTTGTCAAATGCTTTCTTCAAGTCTAGGGATGCCCAGTTGGATTATTTTCTCATCTCTTGCTTCTTCTCAACTATCTCACTGCAAACATCGGGTCAGTTGCACTGTATCCTGATATGAATTCAAACTGTTCATCTCCCATCTTTCTTTCTACTATTGTGTTCATCAGTTTATCAATCACCCTCTCCAGAACTTTCATGCAGTGTGACATATCTGATTTATTTATTTCTACCAGCATATGCAAATGATTTATCTCTTGTTATAGCTGACTTGGTAAAAAGCTAGTGACTGAACCATCTGAATGAAATATAAAGGACTTGTGCATTAGGACAGTCTGCCATTGTGGAATACAAGGTAAGGTACTTTACACATTAAAGTTTATAGCAGCAAAATCACATGGATAGAAGTAACAGCCACCTGAATGGTGACTATCATGGGAAATAATTCAAAAGGAGATAAAGCCAACTTTTTCCAGTGCAAAGTGTAAATCCAAAGTAGATGTCCTCTTGGTATTCCAAAGTGAAGGATTCCTTATAGGAATACCTAAAAATGAAAGCAGTGTACTAACAGCAATAGTTTAAAAATTCTGGCATTTGACAATACAAATAATCCAAACTCTACAAAACAGTTCAAGCAATATATTGATACTGTATGTTAGGGTTTGCCATATTAGACATTTCAGATTTTTATAGGATATTCAAAACTTGAGAAGTAAAGGGGCTGCTTCAAGAAAGGAATATAGCAGATGGCACTCTTGTAATGTCAGTAAGAGCTTGTGTAGAGGTAACAGCCACAGTGAAAGAGAAATTGGGCTCATTAACAGAGAATATAATGGTTAACTTGGCCAAGAAGGAGGTAAGAAAATTAGAGTGGCATTATCCTGTTGTATTAGAGCACTAGCTTGTGAATTAGAAGCTAAAAGAAAGAAGGAATACATTAAGCCTATGAAAAGGAGAAAGCATCTCTGTCTCATACTGTTTCTTGAGACCTGAGAGAAATTAAAGTTGTGTACTTACTATGATATTAGAGGTGGAAGAGCAAGTCCATCCTTATCAACAGTAGTACTATCGTCATTAGGGAGCAAAGCATCCGGAACTTATCCAGGTTACTAACTCTCCCCTTTTAACATCACTGCTTCACAGAAGAGCTTGCTCTCCAGATCTCATTCATGTTGAACTAAGGGGGAGAGAGAAGTCTGAAAAATAGCAATAAAGATATCTAGACCATGTCAGTTAGAGTTATCCCTCCAGGAGATAACAACAAAGCCCTAGAATCTCTCCTCCACCGGCCATCTGAAACCCTCCCTCATGAAACAGTTATACTAGGAGACTTTAATATTGATTGGAACTCACTTAACTCACCCCACCCCTCAAATCATATTAACCTCTATGTTTTCTCACAGTTTATACAAACCCCTACTAGGACAGACAAAACTTCAAAAAAAGAATCAATACTAGACTGGATTCTCACTAATTGCCCATCTTCCATTCATAATTTCGGTACACTACTTGACACTCTAAGTGACCACCTCCCAACCTTTTTCATCAGAGACCAAACTAAACCCACCAGAACTAGCTCAATTAAACACATCAGATACACTAAAAACTTCAGGGCTGATGACCTTATTACTGCCCTTAAACATTCTAACTGGTCCCCCCTTTAAACACTTCCTCTAGACAACGCAGTTGAGTATTTTACCACTACCTTCTTAGGCCTTTTCAACCAACTTGCCCCAACAAGCTAGATCTGCACTAAAACTAACTATGCCCCATGGCTTACCAAGAACACGAGGCAACTTATGAAACAAAGGGACAAAGCATGGGACACCTGGTGCAAAAACAAAACTATTCATATTAGGCAAACATTCTTAGCACTGAGAAACACTGTAAAAAAACAAATCAGACTAGACAAACTAAAATACTATAACAAAATTCAAACTAAGCACAATACCAAACAACAGAAGTTTGGGGCTGCTATAAACAGTATTCTCCAACCAGGCAAATCACAGACTCCTCATCCAAACATAGATACCACATCCATAAACACAGCAACTATATTCAATGAGTTCTTTACAAATTCTATTCCAAAAGTATCAGCAGATCCACCCTCCTCTACCCACACTATGCTACATAGCCCATCAAATAACCCCAACTCCTTCACCCTCCAACCAGTACCAACTTACACCATCTATAGACACCTAACCAAACTTAAACCCACCACCCTAGCAGTAGACAAACTACCTGCCAAATTCCTACAAATAGCCACCAAAGCTATTTACTACCCAATATGAATAATCATAAACAGATCAATCTCAGAACAAAAAAGTGCCACTTTTCTGGAAAATCTCCTGTATTATACCAATACATAACTGAGCACTTCCACTGACCTAACTAACTATCGCTCTATAGCTATACTTTCCCCACTGGCTAAAATACTGGAAAATGTATCCACACCCAGATCCTAACACATCTCCTCTCCAACAATCTTCTTTCTGACACTCAACATGGATTATTCCCCAACCATAGTACTACCACAGCACTCATTCATTTTAGTAACCTAGTAAATATGCAATGCAACAATGGCCAACTAGTGTCTGCAGTTTTTCCTGACTTGTCAAAGGCTTTTGATACAATCTCCCATACAAAACTTCTAACATCACTCTCACAATTAAAACTAACTACCCCTACTCTACTATGGTTTCAAGACTACCTCTCCCAACACCAACAAGATGTTAAATGGGAAAACTCCCTATCCTCCTTTCTTCCTGTGGAACAAGGAGTACCCCAAGGATCAATCCTAGGACCCCTACTTTTCACTATATTTACAAATAATCTTCACAAAGCCACCCCTTTAGCAAACTTGGTTCAATACGCTGATGACTCCACTTTAATCTGCTCTGCCCTCACCTTCCAACAATTTCACATTAAGACCCAAGAAGCATTTAAATCCATTGAAACTTGGCATCAAACTCCCAGCTAATACTAAATCCTAAAAAGACCCACCTTATGCTCTTCCATCCCTCCAAACAACAGTACCTACTCCCCCATTCTCTATTTCTGTGTCAAATAGCACTCCTATCTCCCCTGTCACACAAACCAAATTACCAGGGGTCATCATTGACAATAATATGAAATTTGACAAACAAATAGTTCAAACAATAAACAAAGTCCACAAAAAACTAGGCACTCTTTGCAGATGTAAAAACTTCCTAACCAACAACAGTCAAGTTACCCTAGCTCATACACATCTTCTCTCTACCGTATTATATGCTTCTCCTGCACTAATTAATCTAAACAAGACTGATCTAAACAAGCTATCAGCATGCTACAACAAAATAGCAAAATTTGCTACAAACTCCCCCTTCCACAGCCATTACTGTCAAGCCCTAAAACAACTCTCCTGGCTGGAACTCCCAAACACCTTAGCCCTAAGCCAGCTTATTCTAGCTCACCAAATACTGTACTGTCAGAAAAATATTCATTTTTATATATGTCTAATGCTTATTAGAAGCTAAAAGGGTTAACACATTTTTATTCTATTTTATGTACAGCTTAATTCTGTATGAAATTATAAGATGATTTTTCAAACCACAGTATGCTTTCTGAAACTGCAAGATGCACCCTGACCTAGTATTTGCTAGCACAGCAAAATTCATGTTTATGCCTTTTGGAAATGTACTGAGAAGCAGGTGATTATCTTCTAGGTCAGGAAAATGAATGAATAGTGTGTGAATAGAACAATACTGATTTCTATAATATGACTGAATATGAACAATCAGCTCTGTTCGTGTTATGAGAACATGCACAGCTGCGGAAAAGAAGAGATACATGAAACAAAAGACTGCTTGAAGAATCTGACTTGCTTTGTGCTCAAATTAGCTATAGTACCTTGAATGGTAACATAACATAGTGGGAAGTTGTATCTAACTGCAAGTCTGTAAGGCCACGTTGTTTTTCTTAGGAAGTTTTTCATAAAATTGATAGTGCAAGCAGAAAATCATGGACAAACAGCTGCTATGCAATGATGATGTTAAAACTTGTGATCTGTTACGTCAGCTTGGTAGGCAATGTCTTATTAGAAAGTGTATAAAGATGAACTTACTTCCTCATTTTAGTTAGACAAACTCTGTATTAGCACGTTTTTGTCTCCTTGCTGCAAGATTAAAGTGCCTTAACCTGAACCTGCCGTGTATTGATCATTTTTGAAGTTTAATTTTCCTTTGACAGATTGGTCCTTCGAGCCAGAAAACTCTCGCTCTAGCTCAGGTCAGATGGGCCTGGTGGCATGAAACCATACGGGGAAGAGGCCACATCGGTTCTTCTGCTCTGAAAGACCTCTGACTGAATTGTCGTTCAAAAGAGGCCAGACACTGTTTCTGATCTGCGATTGGAGGACGAGTCAACGGTTCCAGTGAGACGATCAATCACGGAGGCTCAGGTAAGGAGGAATTTACCTTTTCTTTGTTTCAGATCAGGGACTTGTTACAGTATTTGTTTAGATTTTATATAAATGAGGGACAAAAAAGATTGCTGTCTTGTCATAGATTAGGGAAACAGGATAGGTAGGCAATTTGTGGTACCACGTGATAAGAAGGGTTACGTAACAATTTCTAACTAAGTTAAGACAACATGGGAAATAAGTGCACAAAAAGATCCCGAGATCCGCCATTAACTGAAGACGCAAAATATATGCAATTACAGCGTGCTGATAACGTTAGGTACTATACAAAATGGGTTAATAAATACAAATTTGATGGCAAATTAGATAAACCTTCACTTATCAAACTTGTCAAACAACTTAAAACAGACGCAAAAGGTCAGGTAAAAAAGCAACATCAACTGGGAGTTCCTCAGGCACACAGGTGGCTTGAGGAAGCAAACCACATGGAACAAAAGAATAAAAATTCAAAAGCAATGTTTTTAGATAAAGAAGACAATAACTTGGTATAGCATGGCCCCTCTCCCCCCCTCTCTCCTTACCAGAATATGAAGCGAGTGGACAAGCAGATCCACCTCCGCTATACCCAACTGTCCCTGCAAAATCAAAACCATTTGTCAGAGATCCTGTCGAGACTAGGTCTCGAACATGCAACCTACGAGGGGATATTGAATTGTATGAAATAAATAAAAATTCACAAGCTATGAGTGAAGAAGAGATATGTCCACTCATAGAAGTACCAACCACAGGCAGGACAGGCAGGACAGGATCCAACTCTTCTAGTATATAGACCGTGAAGACATCTGAAAGCCACAGAGGGAATTCCATCCAAAAGTTAATTTTAGAAAATTCTTAGAAGACTTACAGGGCATGAGGTTAAGTTACCATTTAAATGGAGAGGAAGTGGAGAAAGTAGTCAGACAAATCGTAGGTCCAGATTGGCACATGATCAGTGGCAACTGGATAACAGAGTGAAAGGTCTGACAGACCGAATCTCTGAGAAATGGAAGCCTAGGGTTGACTGGACTTGCATTAATCAATGCATCCAACAGGAAGGTGAAACTGTTGATAGATATTATGCCAGATTATTAGAGTGTTTTAATAACCATTGTGGAATGCAGGTACCTGAAGACCAAACACATGATTCCCGTGCATTTTGAAGGGTAGTATCGCACCCATAAGTAGTTTTATTACAAAGCACATGGTAGATCATCGATACGAGTAGATTACAGTCATTACTTGAATATCAGTCTGGGAAGAAGGGTAAGAAAAAAACAAACAATCTGATAAGCGATCAGAGGGACATTTGGCAAGGGTTGCAGGCAAAATAAGAAGGTAACCAGAAGACAAGGAGGGTGAGGACTGACTATATGATAGTCAAGAATCACTAGAAAAGAAAAGACAAATGCAAATGTGATAGAAGGAGTAGAGAATGTAATAGAAGAAATAGAGGAAGTACAAGAAATCACTGATGGTGAAGAAAATGAAATTTTAGACTTAGCATTATTGAGCCTTGAGCTCGTTACACTTCTGGTAGAAGGGAGAAGTTAAAAATTGCTGTCACTCAGGGCTTTCACGGACCCTAATATATCCTTCCAAACTACCAGAAAATTCAGAATCACTTGATTATATATTAGTAAAAGCAGCTAATGGACAACTAACTATGCAGGGTATGGAAGCACAGCGACAAATGGATACTTTGTGGTGCAACGGGTAAAACATTTTATTGGTACAGCCAGGACTTGAACCAAAGAAATGATGAACATAGCCATCAGTAAATCCTGTGATAAACAACATTTGTTGCATTGTACTCTATATTACTGTAGCAAACCAGGACCTGATAAAGAATATGAGCAAGAACTGTTAGTTAGCTGTTCATTGCCCCAGGAATTTCTAGCAGTCAGTTTGACTAAAGATAAGAATGTGAAATGGGCAGACTTAGGAGAAAAATTCACAAGGTGGGAAAACAGACAGAATTAGAACTTTCAGAACAGGGAGTACAAAAGCAGAAATTGAATTGGAGACATACCAGGGACTCTCTGGTCAACAGGGAAATCAGATGTAGGACAGCAGGACCAGTCACTATCACACCAAACTCAGCATTTAGACCTCAAAAGAGACAGTATCCCTTAAGAAAGGATGCAGAAGTAGGAATCAAACCTATAATAGCAGCCTTACTTATTTCCTGTTAGGAAAGCAAATGGAGAATGATGGTCCAAGATTTACAAGCTGTAAATGACACAGAGATCCACATACCTTATTAAATGATTTGAAACCCATCCTGACAGCCAACATTGGTTTGCATTTACATTGGAAATGGCAAGGCCTGGTAGCGGATATCCACTGAAGGCAGCCCAGATTTTTTTTATGTAGTCTTACATTCTGCTGGCAGCAGCCCCACCAGCAAGAATGCAGAGAAGATACCATAGCATAAATACCTGGGATATGTATATCCCAAGAAAGGCAGAATATTAGATGAAGAAGCCTATGGCAGCACAAGATTCATTACAATGGACACCAGAAGCAGAATCAGCTTTCTGCAAATTGAAACAACTGATAGCATCGACATCAGTGTTAACACAGCAACATGGGTGTTGTTCACCCTCTCAGATGGCAAACAACACTGCTGCCTGCAGAGATTGAGCAAAAGACACTGCCTAGAAAAGATCTGCAAAGTCTTTACCACACAACTTATCTGCACAAGCAGCAGAATTGATTGCTTTAACAAGGGCATGTACCTTGGCAAAGGATAAACGTGTTTTTGCAGCAGTGGGAAAAATAGAGGAATGATAACATCTAAATTTATTTTAGATTTGTTAGAATCTATTCAGTTACCTCAGAAAGTAGCTATTTGCAAATAGCCTCAAAAGTATTTCTTTAATTACAACCATCCGAGATTTTAGATTTAGAAATGTTAGAAACAATGCAGACACTTACTACAAAGGTAGAAAAACAAAAATGGATAAAATGAGGAGCAATTCTTGAGAAAGGACTGTACATCTCCAAAGAAAGGAAACCAATTTTACCATCTAACTTGTTTAGATATGCAGCTTTGTTGAGCCATGGGCAGCCATGTCTCAACAGGGGAATTACAGTTAGTGAATCGTGTAAGTGTTTACAATGATGGATTTACAACCACACAAAAACTTTTTGTGCAGCATGCCATGTTTGTTACACGCATCATGCACACTTGTCATTATAGATATGTTTTCCAAATGGGTCCTTGTTAAAGAAATTATTCCTAGATTTGAAAGGAAATTGATTAGTGAGACACAAAGAACTGGGTGCACTGTCTGCCTCTGGCACTGTTGAGCATGAGAACTGTTCCAAATGCAAAAGGGTTAACTCCTTTTGAAATACTGTTTGGGAGGGCATATTATACACCTCAGTGGAAACCTCTCATGCCTGCAGACCAGGAGGCTGACAGTTCACTTGCAGAGTATATGAGGATTTTTTGAATAACAAACTTCTGCAGTTAAATTCTGTTTCAGATAAAGAAGTAGTCCCAGGCAAGTGGGTCTGGGTGAAAGTGTTCTCCAAAGTGGAAAGGAGTTACCAAGTGCTACTGTCAACACCCACTGCAGTCATCCTGGATTCATCTGACACACTGTAAATTGGTTAAAAACTTTGAACTGGACAAAAACCTTGTTACTGTTATACGAGAACAAAATGACCAGGTATAGAGTAAACAGGGATGCAGAACAACCTCAGAAAAATTGCATGATCATCCTGTTAGCTATACTGATAACAATGATCTTCTTTCCTTTTCCAGCCACACGAGTTGAACTGAACAAACGTGATACATTACTGATAGACTGGCATCCAAACTTTAACACTTACCAAGCAATTAAATATGTGTATGCTGAGACTTTTAATGTTTCAAACTGCTGGATTTGCACAGCTATACCAACAGCATATGGGGGATTATTAATGACTGCTGTCCCCCTAGGGGTCAATGAGACCTGGGAAAACTTGATTTTTGATACTACACCATCACAATCAAAAATAGCATTGTACCTTACTGTTACTGTTACAAAAAGGAATATGTGTTTTTATAAAAATGACACTATTCAGTGTGGTTGGAGCAATTGCAATGTGACTGTTTCTTATAAATGTTATATATCTGTGATACAAACTATGACTCATACTTTGAAAGAAAATGAAGTGAAATAATCACAATTCTTTGAAATTTGAAGCAACTTTCTTGAATTGAAAAGAAAATGTTCATGTGCATATAAATATATATCAAACTAAAGTGAGAATATTGTTTTTTTGTTTGGAAAAAAAAATACAATGGCTACCCTGAGAATTGGTCTGGCAGTTTTTTTGTGTTACCTGGGTTTGGCCATATGACACACTGCTGCTTTGCCCCTCAGGGAAAATTCAAAAACATCAGAGGTCAGCAGCAAAAAACCTAGTCCAATCAAGGAGACCTGAGAAATCCAGTGGGATGAATCAAGCAGTGGAGAGAAACCATAACTCCAAAAAAAACAAGATAAAACTGACACATGGACTTGGTGACACTATTATATCATGAGCAGGCATAGCCCATATGCATGGCGCAGTGAAATTTGGGGGAGCTGAGAAAACTATCGTGACTGATGAACTAAATGATGAGAGAACTGGTGCTTCAAAAAACAGCATGGCTCTTGAGCTTCCACAGCGAGGGTGAGTGCGTGCACTTTAAGAATAATGAATATCCTGATTGCCATTTGTGGTTGATCAAAGATTATATAGACATATCAGTTTCTGACACTTTGTATCAAAGTACTGAAATTGAAGAGTTGTTGAATACTGAAATGCTTTCATAAGTCTAAACTAAATGACTCTCTTAACTGCAAATCCAGAATGGAAGAGGTTAGGAGAAGAAGCAAACTGTTTAGCTGAAAATAGAATAAAAAAAAAAAGAAGGGGGGAAATGTCAGAAATTCATTCATTTATATAATGTCTATATTATTAGAAAAGAAAAAGGTTACATTTTTTTTATTCTATTTTATGTACAGCTTAATTCTGTACGAAATTATAAGATGATTTTTCAAACCACAGTATGCTTTCTGAAACTGCAGGATGCACCCTGACCTAGTATTTGCTAGCACAGCAAAATTCATATTTATGCCTTTTGGAAATGTACTGAGAAGCAGGTGATTATCTGCTAGGTCAGGAAAATGAATGACTAGTGTATGAATAGAACAATACTGTTTTCTATAATATGATTGAATATGAACAATCAGCTCTGTTCGTGTTATGAGAACATGCACAGCTGCGGAAAAGAAGAGATACATGAAACAAAAGACTGCTTGAAGAATCTGTACTTGATTTGTGCTCAAATTAGCTATAGTACCTTGAATGGTAACATAACATAGTGGGAAGTTGTATCTAACCGGTGGTCACCAAGACCACGTTGTTTTTCTTAGGAAGTTTTTCATAGAATTGATAGTGCAAGCAGAAAATCATGGACAAACAGCTGCTATGCAATGATGATGTTAAAACTTGTGATCTGTTACATCAGCTTGGTAAGCAGTGTCTTATTAGAAAGTGTATAAAGATGAACTTACTTCCTGATTTTAGTTAGACAAACTCTGTATTAGCACATTTTTGTCTCCTTGCTGCAAGATTAAAGTGCCTTAACCTGAACCTGTCATGTATTGATCATTTTTGAAGTTTAATTTTCCTCTGACATGTACCAACCTGACAAAACTCCAGCCTTACAAAACCTGATTACCCTCTATTCCAAGGACTAAGATCCATTAGCAAGGCATTAATCACAATCTCCAAAACCCATTGCAGTTCTGGTGACTCCCTTAGTAATATTGCCAAGACTTGGATCTCCCTACCACTAGAAATCAGGTTACAATCTAACAAAAACATCTTCAAAAAACAGCTTACTTCCCACCTAAACAACTCTTGGACATGCAACAGCCTAGCAGCCGGCTGACATATTCTAATTCCTTCCCCTACCCATTATCCTGCCTCTTCTTGAAAACTCCCACAGATGAACTATATATTATCACATTTTAGATACTAACTCTCAGCTGCCTAGTCCCCTCTATCCCTTCCCAAACCCACTAACTCTCCCCTAGTTTAAGCTGAAAAACATTCCCCTCATAGACAAACAATTAATATTTCTTCTTTTTCTTTCTTCTTTTATCTTCATTACATCATCAACATTATCCCTGTGAAACAAACTGAATGTACATACTATCATATGTTACTACCTGCTATACTTTTTAATTTTATGTTAAACCCACTATCTTTATGTAATTATCAAATGTATGACCATGGAATCATTTGTTACTATGTGTTATATCTTGGAATTGTATGTCTAATCCACAATGCACATGTAAATATTTTATGTATAGTATTTTTAACAATTGTTCTGGAACTTTTCTCCCTGGGCCACCGCTGAAAATGGACAGCTATGTCCAGTCGGACCTCCCTGGTAAACAAATGTAAAATAAATAAATAAATGAATCACATAGTCAATAGCTTGTAGGTGATCTTACTTCAGTTCCCTAGTACACACTTTAGTCATGCAAGGCTAGACTTTCAACAATGAAACATTCACACACCATCCTAATCTATCTTGATTGACCCTGCAAAAAGATTAGTTTTAAAAAAACAAAATCTCATCTGCAAGTAACTTCCAAAACACACTGCGTATCTCTATGACCCCCACCAGAATATTTTATTAGAAAAAAAACGCATCCACTGTCAAGCAGCCTCCAAAGCACACTACCTCCTTAGTATCTGGTTAACCCTGCCAGGATATTAAATTAAAAAACAAGAAAGTCATCAACAGTCCCTAAAACACATTGCCTCCCTAGTATCTGGTTAATACTGCCAGCATACTATATTAAAAAGAGAGCCATCAACAGCCCCCGAAACACACTGACTGCTAGTTAATGGTTGACCATGCCAGTGTATTATATTAGAAAGAGAAAATCATCATCAACATTCCCCAAAACACATTGCCTCCCTAGTATCTGGTTAACCTTGCTAGGACAGTACATTAAAAAAAAAGAAAGAAAGCGATCAGCAACCCCCAAATATACACAAACCACTAGTATCTGGTTGAGCATGCCAGTGTATTATATTAGAAACAGGAAATCATCAACAGTCCCCAAAACACATTCCCTCCCTACTATCTGGTTAACCCCGGTAGGATAGTATATTAAAAAAAAGTCATCAACAGCCCCCAAACACACACAGGCCACTAGTATTTGGTTTGACCATGCCAGTATATTGTATTAGAAACAGAAAATCTTCATCAACAACCCCAAAACACATTGCCTCCCCAGTATCTGGCTAACCCTACCAGGATATCATATATAAAAAAGAAAGTCATCAACAGCCCCAAAACACATAGATCACATACTAATATCTGATTGACCATACCAGGATATTGTTAAAAAGACATCACAAACAGCTCTCAAAACTCACAGTTCACTGTAGATTCTGCCTTCTACTATCTGGTTTACCCTGCCAGACTACAGGCCCAGGATGTCAGAAACAAAAATTTATGTAGGAGACTGCACCACTGCATTAAGGTTTAACAAGTATCTGGTTGACCCTGCCAGGAAATAATTAAATACAGAAATTATCTGGTTGGCCCTGCCAGGAAAAATAAATAAATACAGAAATTATCTGGTTGACCTTGGCACGAACAAAATGCAAAAAGTATATGGTTGGCCCTGTCAGGAAAAAAATAAATAAATACAGAAAGTATCTAGTTGACCCTGCCAAGAAAAAAAAAAGAGAACATACCTATAGTGTAAACACTAATCTCTGATTGGATTGCTGATTTTCTCTCTGCTCGCACGTCGCTCATTGCTTATCTCTCACCTCTCATTTCTCCACTCTGTCGCTCTCTCCCTCACAACTAAAGCATGAGAAGAGAATGGAGAGTAACAGGACTCATCAGCAGCCATGGCATGTACTCAGATTATGTTACAGGCTGCTGACTTCTCAGTCCCATCAGCTTCATCTTTCTTGTGGTTAAAACTGCAATGTCTTCCCAAACTTGACTGTTTTCTGCATAAAGAATTGCATTCGTTTTACACACTAGCTTGCAGTTCAAACTGCTACTAGTGTGTAAAGTTTAAAAATCAAACTTTTTTTCTTTTTCTTTTTTTGCCAGTCCACTGGCCAATTTTGGCACCAGCCCTTCTGGCATTCACCACAACTGCCAGATGCCCGGTCTGCCTCTGTATATATATGACACAGAATGGTAAGATCTGTACAAGCCCAATATATCTATCCCACCACTATCTGTAGCTGAAATTAAGAAAATCATCAATAAGGGGATAAGGGGAAAAAAATCTGAATTAAATCATCCAACATAATTTTTGAGAATTTTCCCATCCCTTTCACACTGAGCCCTAAAATCCGCCATCATCAGTGACTGGAGGAACAGGGCCTTTTCCTTCACTGCACCAGAGATGCATGTTCATTCTTTGGTAGATGAGTGAAACATGAGATAATCATGTACCTGGCATTTCTGCAAGTGCTTATTTAATAATAATAATAATAATAATAATAATAATAATAATAATAATAATTTAAAAGGTATTGCAGAAAAAATGGCATTTACTTGGCCATTTCTTAACCTCCACTCATAAACAGTGTTATTGTCCAATTCATCACTGTGAAATTACAGTTCCTCTATGAATGGAACATTTGTACTTGCTTATTTCATGATGTTGGGCCGTACGAAAAACATTGAAAATTTGGATATTGATATTCACAAGACGATGAGCCTACATTAAATTTATATGTGGTAAAGTCTTGATCTTAAAATTATAGCATAGACATTTCTTCTCAATATGACATGAAATATAATGTTAGATAGTGCTATTGGTGGCAAAGTTCTCACGCAAAGCCACAAAAAATAGCATGCAGGTTGTTAGCACCACATAAAACCAATCACATACAGCTCAGACCAAAAACATAGACCTTCATAGGCTGAGGATTTTAAAAGTAACCTACCTGAACCGCAAAGATCTACCCTCAGGAATCTAGCAAGCTCACAATACAGGTTGTACCCACAGTGAAGCATATATCTAGCAGTCACACAGACACCATTCAAAATTCCATAAGGCAGACCTCTACACATGTCAATATCCTAGTCAACTTCATAGTGAGACATACCGATGAACAACTCACTTGGCAAGGAGATGGTCATGGTCATTTGACTATCAGGTGCCAGGATTTGCCACACCATGCATGCACTTAAGTTCTTGCACCAAAGTACACACATGCAGTACATGCAGGTTTAAATTACATGAAATGCACCTCCCTAGACTATATGAAGACAGACGTGATGGAGCTTTTGGAATATGTATCTAATGCAGGTATAAACCTAGCCTTGCACGGTATTCTGTCATCACCAAGAATGATGATGCAATACCAATAAAAGTTTATTGACTTCAATAAATAGCTTAGATTCTGGTGTCATTCTAAGGTGGGTACAATCAGCCTTGGAAGAGATGGTAGATAGTCCTAACTGCTTTGCCAGGGATGGCCTGAACCTTCCACCCAAGGCTGTTGTATATTGACTAAATTCTTGAACAACCCCACAGTACTTTTTTAAGTAATGGAATAACAAAATAAAATCCTGATAACATGAAGTTATTGCTGCTCAACACTAGGAGCCTTAACAAAAACTTCACTCATTGCAAACACTTCTTACCATGAAAAACATTGATATGTACATCTTCCTAGAGACCTGGTTCAAGACCAATGACAGCACTTCATCAGTGCAGGGTTTCAACGCTTTCCATGTGTTTGGGCCCACCATATTAGATGATAGCACTAAAGGCAGTAGGCCTCCATTTTCTTAAAAAATATTTTACTTCCAGACTTTTTAGACAAGATAATGACCTGGAACTCAACCACTTCCTACTTAATATTAACAAAACTGATTATTGTATCATAGTTAACTATAGGATCCCCTCTATGTCCCCCTTGGCCCATACCTCCAACCTAACCAGTTTGGAGACTTCAACCACCCCCTCCATTAATTGGGAGACTTTACATAACCATACATTTCTGGACTTCATCAATACAAACTCTCCAGACCGGTTAGTCTGCACTCCAACCAGGGGCAATAAAATCCTGAACTTGGTCCTCACCAGTACAAGACAACTCTGTTCCACTCCAATTGTAACTTCATCCTTGGTCAAATCGGACCATGAATCAGTCTCAATTGCCTTAAGACTGAAGTTGGAAGCAAGGCTAATCTACTAAAACTGAGTGATGATCTGGCTAAATTCAAAAACCCCTTCCATCTTGATGACCCTCACAGCTTATGCAAAATCCTTTACTAAAAAATTCTATACATATATGCATATTGCTGCATAGATGCATCGTTATTCCTCAAATGTAAGTACAACACCAAATTTAAAAATAAATCCATGTGGTAGAACCCTAATATAAATAAGGTCTATAATAACAGAAACAAACTTATGGCAAGCAAAGATAAATTTAAGTCTCAAGATGTCGGTAATGCTCTTGCTAAACATAATAAGGAACCGTTGAACCTGATCAAATCAACCAAAGCCACATATGAAGTAAAAATAGCCTCCCAGGAAAAGGATGACTACAAAGCCTGCTTTAAGTATGTTAGAAGTCTCAGAAACAGCACCCAGCACTGTGCAGTGCTAATAGTAAAGGATATCACATACTTGGATCCAGAGGATGTAGCCAATATACTAGCAGGCAAATTGCATTCAAACTTCACCCCATCCCACCCCATATTCCCAGATACCTGCATCTACACCCCCCCCTTAAATTTCCTAAGAACAACTCCTCAAATTGCTATCTAAGGACAAGAACACTACTTCTCTGGGGCTGCATAACTTACCAGGCTTCTGGTCAACCTGAAACATGATTTGTCAGACTCCCTACAGAGGTTATTCGATATCATCCACCAAGCAGGCTTCATGGTAGATGAATGGCGGACAGCAAGAGTCATCACCCTGCACAAAGGTAGACCATCAACAGATCCAGGCTCATCTATAAGGCTATGGAAATGATCATTATGCAGTTAATAAATAAGGACATAGGTAACCTATAAATCTTGACCCAAGCCATTTTGAATTAATCAAGGACAGATCCTGCCTGCTTAACCTGGTGGACTTCATCAGTAAGGTTACTGAAGCAATGGGTAAGGGTAAATTAGTACACAATACATATTTAGACCTCACAAATGCATTAAACACCATCCCACACACAGGTATCATAGAAAAACACTAACATCTAATTGTAAATCCCTATGTAATTCATTTGATAGCAAACTGGTGCACAAATATAACACAAGAAATTTTAGGTGAGTGGCTGTATCTCCTGTAAATGACCTGTCACTAGTGGGCTACCCCAGGGTTCAGTCCTTAGGTCACTCCTCTTTAGCATTTACTTCTTAGAGGTCAATGCAAATTGTTAAGGATTTATGTCTGACCATGTCTGCAAGTGAGTGAAAAATTGGTGCCATCATAAACTTACCAGAGGACACTAAAGTCCTCTAAGAGGTCCTTTCCCAAGAGAATGGCCATTGTCAAAAAACATGGAATAAAACTAAATGCCAAGATCTGTATGCTCATATCTTTTAGCAAACATGACTTCATTTGTAACTATTACATTGATGACACATCCCTGAATGTTGATTCAGTAGTCAGGGATCTGTGAATTGTTAAACAAAAATGAGCGATAGCATCCGAAAAAAAATGATGACTTAAAAAAAAATGCAAAAGTGCCAAGAAGTGTCACCAGGAAACTTTGCATCAAGTTTTTCGTAACCATTTCTTGGTGACACTTCTTGGTACTTTGCATCAAGTTTTTCGTAACCATCTGTGAATTTTTGTTGACAATGAACTGTCCTTCGAACACCATGTGTCCACTATTGTAAGGAAGTCCTTTTTCATTACACAGCTTATACCTAAAGGAATAGCGTTCGGGTCTAGGGGGTGTAATCATTCTACTGTACTTGGCTCTCATCCGGCTGACCATTGAATATAATGTCACATTTGGTGTGTATCTGTCCAACCTGACACAACTGGAGTGAACTCAATGCTCCACAGTAAAAAAAAAAAAAATCAAAGACCTAAATCACGAAAACAAGCAGACCATGTGAAAGCCTTGTCCCTCTTGAAAGTATCATACAGTCTACTAAGCAGCGACCTCTGCCTTGCATATAGAGCCTCAGCAGACCCTATCCTCTCAGACCTACTACGTTTGTAAGTACAATGGAGCATGAACACCTAATCAAGGGATTTCAGTCTGTTTTGCAAGATAAATAGAAGATGTTGCAGGATGGATATGTGTCATAAAGAATACCTCTATTATTGAACTGTTTTTCGCTCTGCATAAAGTGAAGTACTTCTCTTACTCTATTCAAACATCATTTAGAATGGATGGGATATGCAAATTCAACCTTGGCATAGCATCACTTTTTACAAGCACTCTGTCTGCTACTGGGAGCTTCAGGTGGGAAGGTAAATACTTGGTTTAAGTTTGTGTCTGTGTGTGACTGTATGTGTGTGTGTGTGTGTGTGTGTGTGTGTGTGTGTGTGTGTGTGTGTGTGTGTGTGTGTGTGTGTGTGTGTGTGCGTGTGTGCGTGTGTGCGCGTGTGTGTGTGTGTGTGTGTGTGTGTGTGTGTGTGTGTGTGTGTGTGTGTGTGCGTGCATGTGCGTGTGTGTGTGTGTGTGTGTGTGTGTGTGTATAGCTATATAGGTAGACACACACACACACACACACACACACACACACACACACATAGATTTGGAGGAGGATGCATAGATGCTCTCAAATTTCCTTGATTTTGCATCGTTCTTTCCTGTAAAATTTGTTGTGTTCTGACAAATCAGTGGGGATTGCAGTCACCAATTAATGAGAGATATTTGAGTTTCAGACAACCTATTATTCTGGCAACTTTCTAAGTATATAAAGGGAGTATCTCTGATTTTGGTCCTGTGCCCCCATTGTTTTTTTAGTTTTCTCCTTGATTCTTGTAATGAGATGCTGAATATTTGGGTGGTTGTTGAAGTGG
Source organism: Protopterus annectens (assembly GCF_019279795.1). NCBI lineage: Eukaryota > Metazoa > Chordata > Ceratodontiformes > Protopteridae > Protopterus > Protopterus annectens. The sequence continues at coordinate 19,397,669 of NC_056733.1, forward strand.
GTGGCACATGATATTCTGACAATAGTGAGCCTTGCAAGATTTTATTTTATTTATATCCTCTTTGTTTAATTTCCTCAGTTTAATTTTGAGATGTGAGCTTTTCAGTTTGTTACAAGGCAGAAACACTTTTTTCTTATGTTATAGAACTTCTTTATATTGCGATTTTACCTAAAGTTTATTGTTATACTTGGTACTATATTTGTTACAGATTGGTACCAATGCCTTAATGTAGGCATGATAATAGAACCTTTGGACAGATGCAGCAGTGTTTGCTGTGGGTTCTTTAAGTGGTGGTGGGATTCTTGAAACTCCTCAGGCCATCATACAGTTAAAGTAAATTTGCCTTAGAGAAATTTCTGAAGGTTGTAGGGTTTATGAGTATTTTGAGCATTGGGTTCTAGTAGTGAGAACCACTGCTTAATGGTCAGACCTAACCAAGGGTTGCAATGTTTGTAAAGATCAGTCCATTACATTTGACCCTGTCATTGTGGAGCACACAACCTGATCTAGGGAGTTTGCATTAAGGACGTCTAGAAAGAATTGAACATATATATTTGTAATTTGCAATTAAGCATTCCCATTGTCAGATAGAAAACTGAAATCCCCATATATAACAGTGTTTGGTTTGATAATAAAGGAATCCAGCTTATTTAGATATGCCTTGGGTTGAGGTAACATAGAGGAGGTTGTACTTTAGTTGATCAAGAAGTGCTAAGAAGTCTTATTTATAGTTACTAGAATGTGAAGGAGTTCATGGTTATTATCAAGCTGAGAAAGTCTAGAGGTGAAGGAGTCATGGAAGTATATTGACACACCAGCACCTCCTACTAGAGAAGTGCCCTCAGTGAAGGATCTGAATGTGTGATGTGCACTGCTGAGCCCTGGCTGAGTATCTCATCATTGCATTGGAATTGTTTCAGTAATGATGCAGACGTCTATATTTTCTAGAGCTATGAAAGCTTTTAAATAAGGCAGTTTCTTATTTAGTCTTCTAACAATGAACAGCAACACCCATATATTGTCCTGGTTGGTCACCCTTATATTGTCCTGGTTGGTCACCCTTATATTGTTCTGCTTAGGTTTGGATAGGTTGGTAGCTGGAGCAGGTTTATATTGCCTAAAAAGGAACTGTAGAGATACAGAAAGCCTTGGCCACTATAAGAAAACCCTAAGGTGAAAGGTGCAGACCATCCCAAGTGAAGTAGGTAGGACTGTCAACCATCTCTCTTGTAGTTCACTCACATTGCATCCCCTTTGAACAATACAAGCAACTGAGCCAATTACTGAAGTCATTCATCTTTTGTTTATACTGATGCATAAATCTCAGTGAAGACAGGATGCTGTTTAAACAAGTGTTATACCTGTCTCAGATGTCTGTGAGATATATCATGTCTCTCTTCATATAATCCATGGATGTGTATCCCCACATTATTCACACCTACATGAGTAACAATCATATCTGGGGTGAAGGAACTTCAGAGTTGTAGACACCCACCATAATCTGTTTCCTGAGGGGCAGCTGTCACCCTTTTTTTGTCAGGCTTGGTAAGTAGAGTATCTGTGTGTCTTACAATGGTATCACCTATGACTTGGACATTTTCTTGTGTTTTGGCTGGCCCATGATACCTTAAATATTCAAATGGGTTGATATGTTGACCCCTTTCAATGGGGTTCACAATAAGTGGTGCTAAGGCTGTAGAATGAGAGGTAACATAACATTATGCAGCTGAGGAGTGTGAGACCCAAACTTTCACCACTGAGGCCTTTGAGGCTCAATAAAGGGCTTCTTAAGTACCTTAGAATAAAAGTGCCCGTTTTTGGTTGGGTGGCATGCAGGTTAATGGTAGATATGCCAATGGCAATCTGAGGGGTGCTGTGCATATTTCTAGATGAGAATCTAGCCTCCAGCATAAGTAGGTATTTTTGCACCTCTCACATGTGGCCTATAGCGAAGGTAGAAGTAATGGCTGTCAGTGAGCATTAGGTACTTCCTCAAGGTACCTGGTGCTAATAAGCTGACTGTAGCTGGCTAGAATATTTTTAGTATATTTAGGTTAACTTAGCACCTATCAGAGAGGTTTCCAAAGTATAGAAGGTGATTGACATGTGTAGGTTTTACTCTGGTCCCTTCTTATATCAGTAGGGCTACCCTTATACTGCTTAATTATATGAGAGAGGGTTTTCACTACTTAGAAGGGGACAAGGTACCACTTTGTCCAGTGAAGTGGTCTTTAGCTTAGGTGGGTGGTGAAGTTGGAAGTTAGATGTAGAAATGTGTCCCTTAATAGCACTGAGGCACTGGATATGTAATATTTCAACACCAAGTTGGGATTATAGGGTAGTGTGTGTGTGTGGAATAAAGTAGAGACACTAAGGCTATAGTCACAGTTTAGTTCCAATGACTTGTGCCTACAGAGCATTAAGTCCTGCTGTTGCACAAATGCACAGCTTAGCCAAAAGGATAGTAATAGTGTGCACCACAAAGCAATATAAAGTAAACAAGACAAAGCAAGTAGCCATTTGGACAGCAACCTATAGTCAAGGCAGCAGAGATTACGCTCCCAGAGCACCAGTAATACCATTTGTCACAGATAAGTATTGCAGCAGTACTTGAAAATGATTCCCAAACATGATAAACTGTATCCAAATTAACAATTACAGTGAAGGACAGTAAAAACATTAAAGAAATAAGCATATGTACTTTGCTGATCTTTTAGGGACTGGTACAGAGACAAATCCACTGAAACTGGCTCACAATCAGTTTTTATAGTTCCGTTAGACTAGTAACCTCTTTTCAGTGTTGACCAAAGGTGGTATTCATATTGACCTGGGGACATTTGGCCAGGACACTGTATTTACAAGACTGGTTAATACACAAGTGCCTGGCATTTTAGGAGGGTATTAGGCAGGTAAAGAGGAGACAAGAAGTAATAGGGACCAATATGAGCATACTTTTATTTTTTTAACATTTGTTCACCGGGAAAGTCCGACTGGGACAGAGCCCATTTTCAGTGGAGGCCCGGGGAGAAACACTCCAGACACATGTCTTTAGAACAGAATGCTAAGAAGAAAGATGATAATGTGGAAAATAGAGATGCGTTACTGTCAGAAAACAATGGCAGTTTTCTAGTAGATGCATTGGAAGATGTGAATACAAGGGAGAAGGACGTAGGAGGCATTGGCTGTAAACAGGGTTGCATGCATGGTCAGATGTTTTATGAAGATAATCACTAAATATATGCACTGTCAAAGGCTCAAAGCAGAGGTGAACTATATACAGAAAGACAAGAGATTATGCATGAAATTTGGGTGTATGGTAGAGGAAACGGCTATTCATGTGGTTATGGACTTCAAGAGGTTAAAGGGCTTTATGAAAGAGTACCAACCAGAAAAGACATGAAAACCAAGAAAAAACAACTGAACAAAGAAAATCCAGCAAAGGTCAATGAAGGCTGGTGAAAAACCACAACTTACTTAGCGTACACACAAAGTTTTATTAACACTTTCATCAAAATGACTTCATCAGAAAACACTCCAAATGGTACTAAAAAGCTGTTCACAACCCACATATATAGTAAGTCAATTAACCAGTTTGAATCAATAATTGAATAATTAAAACTGCCAAGTAAAACAATTCATACAATTTTAATTTAAAACATTATTAACAATCACCAAACTTTAAGACCTTTAACTTTCTTTTTTTTAAAAAATATTTAATATTTATAAAATCATTAAGACCAGGTCTCCTATCAGCTTTCAATTTAATTTGCCACAAGGTTTCCCTCTGCTCTAAAACATTCTTGTAATCACCACCTCTTAAATCAGATAGAACTACTTCCAAAATGGAAAAAAGGAACTTCTTATATTTAATACACTCTTTAGAATGTCTAAATAATGCATTATTGACATCCTTTGTCTTGATGCTGTGCACATGTTCCCTTATACATTCCATCAAAGACCGGGTGGTCATACCAACATAAAATGCGTCATACCCACTACAGAGACTGATATACACTGCTCCACGTGATCTACAGGACACATATCCTGATACATTAATAGTGGTATTTACATGGTTCAATGAAACAAAGGGACCCTCCATATGGACCTGCAAAAGTTACAATAGTTGTTGATATACCGACATAAAAATCCTTTTTGGTATTATCATGTTGCAACAGATTCTTAATGTTGTAATTGTTTTTATAAACAAAACTAGGTTCATTACCTAATACACTAACCAAATCAGAATTACCCTCCAGGATTCTCCAATTCTTTTGCATTTTGTTTTTAATAAATGTACAATCAACAGTCATATCCAAGTACACACTAGACCTTACTTGCTATTTTTCTTCCTATCAAGGGTATTAATTCTACTTTGGAATGGTACCCTGAGAATGGGGGGATACAACCTTTCCCTGTTACTAAAAACATATTGTTTTGTCTTCCCGAGATGTTCAACGGCGTACCCTCTTTTCAAAAACATATTAGTTATCACCTCAAACTCGTTTAATAAATTTGAGTCATTGGTGGTCATTCTACTAGCATGTATGTACTGCCCTTTCGGTATATTTTTCTTTATGAAACCAGGGTGGTTACTTTTATTATTTAAATACCTGTTTGTAAAAGTTTCTTTCCTGTGTATTTTACTATGTAATCTATGTACTTCATCATCCCAAATCAAGGAAATGTCCAAAAAAATTAATCTCGTGACCATAAGCACTAACCACAAATTTAAAAAAAAATCGGAAGCTTCATTTAACCCACAAATGAATTGTTCAACTGTACTTTCACCCCCTTCTAAAATAAAAAACAAATCATCCATAAATCTAGAATAATATAGTACCTTAAATTTTTGTACCAAGGTAGTCAAAACTGTACTTTCCCAGAAAGCCATAACTATATTGGGTTTCCTCGCCTCCCAGCTTCCTCCCACATATTCCAAACATGCATTTTTGGGAGATTCTTCCTCGGGCCGCTGAAAACAGGATCTGTGGAACCTAGTCAGACATTCCCGGTCAACAAATGTTAAATACAAAAATAAAATAAAAAAAATATTGGCATATATTGGACCCAAAGGTGACCCCATGGCCACTCCTTTATTCTGTTTATAAAAGGTACCATCAAAAAGAAAAAAATTATTATTCAACACAGTCTCCAATAGACTGCACAAAAAATAAACTCGGTCATGTCCTAAGGAAGTGTTGTTACTTAAAAAAGATCTTACTGCCTCCACCCCTTCATGATAAGGGATAATGGTGAATAAAGAAACAACATCAATGGTTACAAATATGTGTCGTTCTATACCATATTCGAATGATGCAAAAAATTCCCTTAATTTGTCCAAAAAGTTCCTGGAATCCTTCAGATAAGAAGACAATTCCTGCACCACTGGATTCAAAAAAGAATCGACTACAAGGGCCATGCCCTCTGTAATAGAATGTAGGGAAGACACTATTGACCTGAATGGAGGATTCCTTCAGTCACCTTCGGGATGCCGAATATTACCCCTATTTTTGGCTTCTCGATCAAACAAAAGTTATACATTTTTACATCCATCTGATTATTCATTAATAATTCATACAAAAAAGTAGAACTCCCCTTATAACTCTTGTTAATATAGGAAACATTAGTAACAACATACTCATCGGCATTATTTAATAATTCCATCATGCCCCTATGGTATTGTTCATAGGACATGACCACAATGTTGCCACCTGTATCACTTTTCATGAACCTTAAATCTTTATAACTTCTTAACTCATGTAAAGCCTTTCTTTCACTCATAGTTAAATTATCATACCATATCCTATCAATGTTGGTTAAACAATCTTTCAAATCCTTTAAACATACTTGTTCAAATACTTTTATAGTCTGGTGTGGATTCAGAGTGAAACAGGAAGGCTTGATGAACCCTCCTGGATCAGTATTAATATTGTGAAACAGGTATTGTAAATTTAACTTGTGCGTATATTGTCTAAAATCAACTGCTGTTTTACAATATTCACCACGTTTAGTAGGAGCAAAATTGAATCCATAGGAATAAAATTGAATTCAAACTTCAAAACCTTAGTTTGTTCATTTGATAAAATAACATTAGACAAATTGATTATATTAAAAGTCTCAGTTTTGTCTCTTACTGTTCGTCCGTCGAGGATTCCGAAGTTGTTTGCGCCCTCGTCTTGATCAACCTCAATCTGCCCATCTTCTTGGATAAAAAAAACGTTTGATCTACCCCCACCATTGTTACTGGCTAAATTGCCTGAATTGGAGATAAATGAGCTAGTGTTGGCATTCCTTTCCACTAGCTCTTGTTCCCCATTGCTGCTCTTATCACATTGTAGACCTAACGGTTCAATTCCTTTGACCAGAAATAACCTCGGCTGAGGGTTGGGGGGTTTTGATTGGCTGTTTGTTCTGTTGTTTCTCCCATAAGGTCGACCCTTAAGTCCAACAGAGCTATTAGCTCTTGAATTTTTTCCATTATAATTAAAGTTATGGTTAAAGACAGCAAACCCCTTGTTTTTCTTCTCCTTCTGGAACAAAGGATCAAAGGTCTCAAAAGCAGTTTTGTTCTCGTAAGCCATTACATCACATAACAGCTTATTGTGCTTTCTAGTAATCACATCATTTTCATGCTGCTCCACATCACCCAAAACCTGCTCATATGTAAGATCTTCTTTAAATTCATTAGACAAGGCAAACACTTCCTCGTCGGCTGTCAAAATTTCACCCTTTAGCATATTCATTTTCTTAGAGTTATTGTCAATAAGTAATTTCAACAATAGCAACCCCACGTTGTTGAAAAACTCAATAAGTTCATTGAAAAAAGGGTAGCTAGAATCTATTCCATTCAGGCACTCGAAAAACTTCATCCCCTTTGGTACAATAAACAGTTCAATACAACGTTCAAAATACCTGTTCTTGAGGTCAAGGGACCTATACTTTTTTAGCATTCTACTTAGTCTTTCACATTTGTTGTGATATTCCTCCATTTTGCCCTAGTAGTTCTATAATCCGTTTTATTAAAAGGGTCAAATGGATTGTCCAAAACTGAGCGGATATTATTATACTATAAATGACCATGTTCACTGTCAGTAGACTCCCTTAGTGGAACTGAAGGATTATTAAAGTTTAATTCAACAACTGTCATCTGATCCTCATCCGAACTGCCTGGCCATTCTCGCACTTCACCTTGATTGGAAGCCAATAATCTTAAAGATTTTTGAATATCGACCATCGAAGCTAATAATAACTTCAATAAACCCGAATCATTGGTAGAAGGAGTAGGATGCAAACTCATGTCCATCAAGGGATCATTCACCACCTCGGCCATCGGAAACCATGCTGTCCAAGACTACTAACCTGAAAAGACGCGAAAACGAAGAAAAAACAACTGAACAAAGAAAATCCAGGAATTCCGAAGCTCAATGAAGGCTGGTGAAAAAAACACAACTTACTTTGTGTACACACAAAGTTTTGTTAACGCTTTCATCAAAATGACTTCATCAGAAAATGCTCCAAATGGTACTAAAAAACTGTTCACAACCCACATATATAGTAAGTCAATTAACCAACTGAATCAATAATTGAATAATTAAAACTGTGCCAAGTAAAACAATTCATACAATTTTAATTTAAAACAGTATTAACAATCACCAAACTTTACGACCTTTAACTTTCTATTTTTTTTAAAAAAAAAATAATATTTATAAAGTTTGGTGACTGTAATATTGTTTTAAATTAAAATTGTATGAATTGTTTTACTTGGCACAGTTTTAATTATTTAATTATTGATTCAATTGGTTAAATCACTTACTATATATGTGGGTTGTGAACAGTTTTTTAGTACCATTTGGAGTGTTTTCTGATGAAGTGATTTTGATGAAAACTTTTATGGAAGAATAACTGGAATAAATCAAGAGGAATGCTTAAGTTATTCCTCAAAATACTGTATTATACTGGGATATATGGGAACATTGTAAAGGGGATAGTGGATAAATTAAACCAAATGTATTTTTTTGTTTGTTCATGGTTCATTTGGACTGTAAAGTATATCAAGAAAGAAAATGTACCTGGGGAGTCAATAAATTCCAGATAAGCTTAGCACAAAGCTTACACAGAGTTTATGTGTTTGCACGATGAACAGTAGCGTTAATTGCACATGTATGTAGTGTATTGTACTTACACGAATACAAGCAAAGTTTCATGGCCAGCAACAGCATTGCTGGCCAAGAAACATGTAGGACAGCATGAAGACATACAGAACATGCAGACAAGTTTACCTACAGGCAAACTTGCTCTGTGGAATTGCTTTGACTGCCACAGTAATTACCAGGGTTACCAGGGCTAAAATGAATGCAATGAATGCCGTACTAATACATTACAGAAAACTGTAGTCAGTGTAATGTACAGTACAACTAAGAAAAAAATGTTGGTAAGTCAGCTCCAAAGGCTAGGCACATGCAGGTACAAAAATTCAGGTAACTGTCAGTAATAATCCGATCCAATGTACTTAGTACCAGAAGTTGTAAACACACTGCTTTATTCACCAAAACAAAGGTAAAAGTAAAACGCTGCACCAGCGTTTTTCGTTCTGATAAATATCAGAACTTCTTCAGACAACCAACAACACTAGTTCAAAGCATTTTAAAACAAAGCACTAAGTTAAGGCAGATGTCAGTAATTACATTAATTGCTGTATCCCTTGTATTTAAAGCGATACACTCAAATAACTTCTTTTATGTAATACTGAACCAGAAGTTTTTTTTAAAAGCCTAACCAAAATTGTCACTTAAATATTTTTTTACATTAAAAACATAAAAAGAAATCATTCTTATAATGTTATCATATCATATCTAAATTCTTCTACTTACATCTATACTCTAAAACTACACACAAGTACCACTAAAAAGTCATATATAATAAAACCTTAAACTATGCTGATGCTAGTAAGTATTGCTAAATACTGCTTACTTACAAAGCTGTGTTTTGGTTCTAATTACACCTTCAAGGGCCTTCAATGACAAACACCAACAACAATAAGAATAATAAAAAATGAACTATCTCAGTAAACTTTTTATCTTTAAAATACATGAAATTGAACAACACTCATTTAACCCTGGGTCTCTGCAGCTAACCGAAGCTGCCACGCTAATTCTTTCTTTTCTAGTTCCAATTTTAAAAATTGGTCATTCACAAAGCTAAAATCCACTAAGTCTTTCACAATTTGGTCTATGGCCATGAACGATAACATTATAAGAATGATTTCTTTTTATGTTTTTAATGTAAAAAAATATTTAAGTGACAATTTTGGTTAGGCTTTTAAAAAAACTTCTGGTTCAGTATTACATAAAAGAAGTTATTTGAGTGTATCGCTTTAAATACAAGGGATACAGCAATTAATGTAATTACCGACATCTGCCTTAACTTAGTGCTTTGTTTTAAAATGCTTTGAACTAGTGTTGTTGGTTGTCTGAAGAAGTTCTGATATTTATCAGAACGAAAAACGCTGGTGCAGCATTTTACTTTTACCTTTGTTTTGGTGAATAAAGCAGTGTGTTTACAACTTCTGGTACTAAGTACATTGGATCGGATTATTACTGACAGTTACCTGAATTTTTGTACCTGCATGTGCCTAGCCTTTGGAGCTGACTTACCAACATTTTTTTCTTAGTTTTCTGTGTGGTTTCTTTTGGTTGCTAATGTACAGTACAACATGTCTTTTGGCATTACTGAAATAAAGGATGTTGTAGTGATCATCAAGGGTAAATAGAATGCACTAAAATACACTAGCCTGAGGAAGTCTGTATATTGAAAAGGGCCACAGACATGAATGGTAGGAATGAAGGAAGAAGACATGTGAAACATAGTAATGTACACAAGATAAGGGCATGTCAATGTACATACACTCCAAAGGCAAGTCAGTAGCATAAAATTAAGCACATATGTACATAGCACAGTATGTACTGCAGTTTATACCACCTGTGTGCGTATATTTATATCATCACACATTATAATATATTATGTGACTGTCACATAAGGCTACACGCAAATGGAAATGAATGGTTGTGATATAAACATCACTGACATAATCACTGGACAGGACATTTAGCAAAGACGGTATATACAACAGGAAGTATGTGCATATTGTTAAGGTCTGCAAAATGACTTGCTTGAATATGTCTGAAATGTCAGCATACATCTCAACCAATCGGGGACACATAGGAACAAACTCATGGACAACATTAGACAGAAGCAGGCACAATCATAGACAATTTTAAAATAATACCACCATTAATCTGTGACATTAACGTAAAATATGTGATTGTAAGTTATTATACATATTCTGCAGGAACACAATTGTACAAATGTAATGATTTGTCAGTAATGTATAAGGGGAATGCAACACACCTTCTTCAAAAATTACCACTTTTTGGAGGGATTAAGAGGGACAATGTTACACCTATAGTTTAAATTAGAGGCAATATTGGCCAGTTGCGAGGTTTGCTTGACACATAAGCCACAGTTCACAACTTCCGGAATCCAACACATACCATCAATGCTGTCAATGAGCTGTGTATTTACTGGGTGCATCACAGAAAGACTTGTCACACATGCATCTTGTAGAACACCTTGAGTGGAGGTCTAGACTGTCAACTCCTAATGGTTATGCATCACAAAGACTACTTATGTATGACCGACAAGATATGTGAGCTCACTGTGCCAAAGTGATACACCTTAATAAAGCATCCCTGGATGACAGAGGTACTGGCCATATGGATAACACCACACTATTATGAGTAGATTCCTTACACACAGCTGTCTATTGCATGCATCTGCCACATGTAATAGCAATGGGTATTGTCTGAAGTATCTGCAATTGATGTATGAATTAAGACGTGATCCGTTATAATGAATGGTACAGCATTATGTGAGACAGATGGCAATGCATTGACTATGCCCATGTGCACAGAAACTACAGCACTGCAAAGTCTACCATCAATGAGTGAGGAAGCTGTCACTGTGATGCTCACAAACCAAATAACACACGGAGCACGCTTTCTATAACCATATGTCAAATCCAAGACATGTGCCACATGATCGTTGTCCCCCTGACACTGCCATGGAAACTTTATACTATCATGAAATCCTGACATGCATGCATATGTGTTCATACAAACTATCAAGTAGTAATACTGATGTGATGCACTGGTATGTCCATGATGCTGTGTAGTCACACTATAGCTGCACCTAGGATATAACTGAACTCCATAGGTTTATAGATGCATAGGAGAATACAAGACTAAACTCCTAAGATCCCATAAAAGCCTAGCCGTATTTAACCTGATTTACACAATTTTCAATAGCTATGTGAACAATGTTCGCACAGGGATGAGCCTATGGTACATTATCTAATTTTAATTACAGCAACATAATTGTCAGGATACACTCAGTTACACATTTAATTCATATGATGTTAACTGCTATACATAGTTTTATGTATAATTATCTTTATATTGTCATTTTTTTATATAATTTGTAGAGGAACACCAAAAAAAAAATTGGAGTGTGCTGAATTAGAACCATGGCACACCAGTGTTGTAGCCATGAACTTACATAGTACCACAGCATAAGCTATAGAGCATGTATATGTTTATACTCAGTACTGTCCAGAGTGCTGAGCAATGTGCAATGCCACTTATCATGTTTGCGAGCAGGAAGGTGAAACAAGTAATAATGTTTCATTTTAGCAAGTAAAAGTGTTTGTTTTAGTGTCTGCAGGTATCATTCATGCTGTCATCATTATTGTAGAGTGCTGACCCCCACACAACGCCACATAGTGTTTTTGCTCAAAGGAAGGTGAAACACATAATAATGTTTCTTTTTGCCTGCAGCACTAAGCCGTGTTTGTGCACAGATGAGCAATGTGCAAATGAGACTTTCTGCTTGAGAAAGGACGTGGGGATATGGCTGCCAGAATGCAGATTTAGAATCAGTTAGTGAATGATGTCAATGCAGTAGGGCGGTCATGGCAGGAGTTATGATCAGGTGCATCACTGGGCCACTGATATGATTTCATCAGCCCAGAGGAGAGTAGCTGCAGTTACCAAAGAACAGCTGGCTACAGGGGGAACCTGCTACCAAGCTCCAACTGACACCAAATGAAGAGTTTCTGTACACTGTCAGACATCCAGATAGCTCAGTGGAAACTGCACACCAGCATGTGATTTATGTTGGTGGTGATGTGGCTGGAATGACAACTGTGTCCTAGGAGCAGCTTCCAGGTAAGCCTACATTTGGCAAGTTTTAGATTTGCTGGTATAGTAAAATATATAATTTTAGTAATGCTTCCTGGGGCAATGTTTTCTGTTCCTACTGATAACATAATAGACTTATGCAACACAGTTGTTCATTACACATGGGCTGTGGGTGGATGTGTCAGCCAAATTTCAGTTAAAACTATTCCTACCAGACATATAGGCTATTGTGTATCCACTGTCCCCCTGTGTTATTCCCATTTTGATGTTTAATTTGTGCCCTTCCCTTGCTTCATTTCTTCCAGGACCATCCTCCCTACAGAGCGTGGAGTCATCTGCACATAGTAAGCAAATGTTTTTTTTTTTTTTGCATATTGATGATCATTCTTCAGATATACACATTTATCTCCATGTGTGAGGTGGGTATAATGAGTATCTGCATTACTGTACCATCTGCGATAGTGGGACCAGTGTTACTTTGTTATTATATAAATTGTTTTACTATTTAGTGTAAAAGTAATTTCATTCCTGTGTTTGTTACTTAGTATCACAGGTGATCCTGACAATGGAAGCGCAGGATTCCTACCACCTTTTGTCAGAGTATCAGTATGCTCTAATCATGATGTTGGCCAAAGAGACACACATTTGGGGGTGCAGAGGTTGAATCTGATACTTAGGTTGAGATTCAGCCATCCTCTGGATTTCCATAAGACACAGTCAGTATACCTATGCATGTCTACCCCACTGTTCCCTCAGACGTTGGACAGGTGTTGGGTAACAGACTTGATCAGGGTAGTGTAGTTACTGTAGCTTCAGTACTGGTTGACTCTGGCTGTAGCCAAAGTGTGGGCAAGGTGCCATGCAGGAGGGTTGTTAGGGGTGCACGCAAAAGGCCTACTGTCCACCCTCCACCTGATCCTGGTGTGTCATTACATGCCCCTCAACTTATGTTTAAGGTTGTAAAGGAGACACAGGCATGTTTCAATAGGGCTTAAAAGGACATGCTTAGGGTTCTAGATGTGACACAGGCTGGCGAGCATGAGTGCACATGCTGTGTGGCAGATTCAGTGGATTGGATGAATGACAAAATGGAATGGATAGTGTATGTTTTGGAACATCTGCTGGGAGGGGGTCAGCATCCATGTTGGCATAGATCAGCAGCATCATCTACTATTAGCCAATGTGGCCGTGCCTGATCCCATAGTGGCACTACTTCCACTGCTCCATCAGTGGTTGAGCCATCCACACCCAGACATGGTAGGCCACAGGGTCGTGGTCCTGGGTGCAGTCATGAGGAAAACTCATCCAGCAGACATCAGTTATGTTTGGGTAGCAGCAGCACATCTGACCATGGGCATGGATGTGCCAGTGCAACTTCTTGCAGTGTCAGTTCCCATGGTCAGGGGTGATGACGATGAACTGAACCTAAATATAGCTGTGCATTGGAAACACATAGTATAAGCAGCAATGACGGACACAAAACATAAAGCAGCAGCTAATGTCACTGTCACAAAGCATTAATAACATTAAAAAGTATACTTTCAGAACTGCAAAAGCCCACTGCATTTATATGAAGCCTTGTAAATACAAAAATTAAGGAATCACATTATTTTTTTTTATATTCCATTTAACAATATAACATAGAAAGACAACATATTTTGAAAAAAAAAATAGCTGGCTTCCATTCTACTGTGCTGACCTTCTGTGTAGTATAAGTTGTCAGAGTGGCGTGTGCAGTGTATCACAGTATACAATGGATCTAGTGAACATAAGACAAACACTATTTCTAAACAAGACAGTAGCCTATCATCTAGGAACACACAGGACTAGTCGCGCGCACACACACACACACACACACACACACACACACACACACACACACACACACGAATACTTAAAAGAGTTTTACCATATCTTATTATCAATAATGCTTTAAGGATGATCAACAGCTAAAGTCATTCCTCCAACTTAAGAGCTGACAAATTTATTTGTGTGTAAAAGTCCTTTAAATGTAATTTTATGGTATAAAAGAGCACATTATACCAGCAGAATTTACCATTGGTTCAGTCTTAGGTTTTCCTTTCCACACAGATACCAAAATTCTTTGCAACTAGCACTAGAGCACAGATGCAAAACTACAGATTCAGTAACTTAGATCACTTGTGCGTCCTGCAGTGTTAAAATAGATCTCTCCAAGCTGTTGATTTATGTTTCTATGTTTTAGGATTAATACAGGAACAGCTGAAACAAAAGCATCACAAGACTCAATATATTCCAGCTGCTAAGTGCTTATCTTTTGCAATTCTCTCACATCATAACCAAGACTATTGCCAGTTTCAATATAGGTGCATTTTGATGTGTATAATAATCATTATTCACTTTCCTTGTCTAGATATCTGTAAAGCACTGCTGCCCATACTACAAAGAAAGTCACAGCCAACTGCAATAGCACCTACACAAACCAATATAAAGTGAAATTCTCTTTAAAACAAAATCAAATAAGACAGTGGCTAGCTGGAGGCAGGTGCAGAACAATCAGTTTTTAATGGTCTTCCAAAAATATAACAGAATGCACCTGATTCTATGCCATCATAACATGATGATTTGTCACATGAACTGTCTGTACTGCAATTATATTTTAGATTTTCTGTAAGAGCAAGCATACCTTTCACAGCTAGAAGTATTACTGTCACAAGCAGACGTCCGACTCTGATACAGCTAAGACACTGAAACATTATGAAATATTTGCCAGCATGATTTCTACTTTCCACTTGTATCTTGCAAGTTGCTCAGTTCTTTTTTTGTCTGTAAGTGTGTTTCTTTCTCTTTCTGTAGCTAAAAAAGTTGTGAACGCCTCTGAATCTCGCTCCTGTTGGCTGAATGGCTGTAGTAGCCTGAACCTCAGCTGCATACAGGTCCTCCTCCCTTGGGGGAAAAATATAAAACTGGAATTTAAAAAGCACCACTAGGTATTAGTGGGAGCCCTGTATTTACGTCCAAGAATCTGTATTGTCTGCAAAATATGAAATATGGGACAGAAGGGTCCAATTTGATGAAGGTATTCCATTATTTTCCAGTTTTCTGCATTTTCATTCAGAATTTAAAACACACAGTTTTCATACAGAAAATACCTCACAGATGTAATAATTGCCAAGTCTGACCATCAAGTTAAAACCTCCTTTGGTGTCAAGAAATAAAAGGAATTTCAAGCAAGCCTGTCATTCAAAAAATTCTATCTGTAATATCATAACTGTCCACAGGAGGGACCTGCAGCTAGCAACATAAAATTAAAAAAAAAAAGTACATGTGACCAGACCCAACAAATGAATGTTAGTTGACATAGTTTCACTTTTGAGTTCTATATTTGAAACAAGGAAGAACCGGAAGGGACTGAAACCGAAGTGAAATTATAAGGTATCATAAAGTGAATACTGGAGATTGTACAATGTCAGAAAAAAGACAGGTTCCTGCAGCAGGACTAAATGATGTGGTTGCTGTTAAGAAGCTTGCAAGGTGAGTTTATTTAAGTGTGTATTCCAGTGGGTAGTGTGGAGTCATGTCTAAAATCTGTAGCATTCTGATTTAAAGAAAGAAATAAACAGTACATTTGTTCTGAAATGAAAATCACTAATTAAAATGCACTCTAATCCCAGTTTATCTCATGACTCACTGAGGAGAGTGGAGTACATCATTTAGTAAATAAAAAGTAATATTTTCTTTTCTCACTAAAATTCCATTCTTTTTTGTTTGTAGTTCAAATCTGGGCTGTATGTTTGACATTTTATTATATATTTCATTTAGTTAAAATGTATGGACTGTTACAATGTTTAATTTTACACAGAATGTAATCAGCTTGCTGGCAAATGTTCTCTTGCACTAGTGTATACTGTGCTTTGTAAGAAGTGACGTAAAAAACAGTAAAGTGGATTTCAAATCCATGAATGAGGTTTTTTTTTTTTTTTTTATGGTGTTTTGCTACGTGTATGTTATTGTGCCATGGTTAATTTAAGACTGGAATGGACTTCCTACTCTTTTGTTGTTTGTGCAATGCTATCTGCCTGTCTGTCCAGTCATCATTTGTTGACTGAGTTAGTCCCACTAGTATAATGGCCTCATTTCAGGTGAGACCTGAGGTTGTATTTGTACATCTAGGGGAAGTTTGTTCAGGGCATCAGGGAACTTCTGCTTGTCTTTTCAAAAGGTGTCATGGAATCTTTTATATCCAGCTGAGCTACCACCATCTCTAGCAGATGG
The DNA here is from genome assembly GCF_019279795.1 of Protopterus annectens. NCBI lineage: Eukaryota > Metazoa > Chordata > Ceratodontiformes > Protopteridae > Protopterus > Protopterus annectens. The sequence goes on from NC_056733.1 coordinate 19,414,177, forward strand.
GACCACAGTTTAATGTCTCATCTGAAGGACTGCAGCACCTTCTAATTCTGTACTGAAGTGTCATCAATCCAGTCATTTGCAGTGGGAATTTTAAAGAATGAAATAGTGATATGATTCTTTCATGTGATCCTGAGCAAGAAAAGTACAGGTATGTAAGTAAATGTACCATATTAGTTGATATTTGAATGATCAATGCTGTAGTAGCATTAGCTACAGTGTATGAGTTATATCCTGCCAGCAATTAACAGTCGACCTACTTCCAGACGTTCCATGCACCCATACTGTTAGGCAGCCCTAGCTGAGCTGACAAAAAGGCAGGTTTGGGTGCTAAGCACTTAGAGCTTTCCTGCCTACAGAGAGCGAAGGAGGCTGAGCCTTGAAAGGAGAATGATAGGAACAACAAAATAAATGTCCACACTCTAGCATAAAAAACACACCAAAAACAAGGGGGATGGAGGGATGGAGCAGCTACTGCAGCAGTGATTATTTGATCATCTACTGTTATAAGTTTACTTACACAACTGTATTATGTTCATCATATTGGCAACTATTACTGTAGTCTTAGGCTGTTATATGGCTAGAGTATCATAGTTTAGTACATTTGGGAAGTGAAAGTAGAAGAGTCTAGGAGGCCCTGGAGAATGGTCCTTGCAAAACCTGATCTGGGCCTAGAGAAAGAATCAAGCTGATAGTACTTTGTAAAAGTACGTACAGAGGACCAATTAGCAGCTTTTACAATACTCCTAGACTCCTAGAACTTTTTCAAACTTCCATACATGAAATCAAGGCCCTGGTACAGTAGGCCTTAACCCTGCTTGGAATAGATCTGTTATAGTGAATATAACAAAAGTTAATAGCCTTAGACAGTCATTTGAAAATAGTCTGTTTTGACACAGGTGTCCCTTCTTACCTTCACAAGAAATTAATTGATTCAAAGATCTGAAAGATTCAGTTTTGTTAAGATAGTACCTGAGCTGTCTGTGGGCATCCAAGGTATGGAATATCCTTTCTGTTTTTTGTTTTTAGGTTCAGGAAAGAAAAAGGGGAGATGGCTAATTTGGCTTAAAGAAAACTACAATATTCTTCCATGCCTGCAGTGGTAAGTCCTGAAACAAACCTTGTCCCTGTAGAAAATGAGATAGGGCTAGCTCACCATATGCTCTTATTTATTTATTTGTTTACCGGGGAAAGTCTGACTTGGAACAAAGCCAATTTTCACCGGAAGCTTGGGAAGAAATTCTCCAGATGCATGTCTTTGTAATGTGTGAGGAAACAGGAACACCTGGTGGAAACCCACATTAATGCAGGGAGGACATGCAGACTCCACACAGAAGGCACCCCAAATGAGAATCAAACCGGACAACCTCTTGCTGTGAAGCGACAATGCAACCGCTACACCACTGTGCTGGCCATGCTGTTGCAACTCTCATTCTCTTTTTGCAGAGGTCAGAACAATCAATAAAACTGTTTTCAGTGTTAAGAACCTCTAGTCAGTCAGATTAGCTTGTTTAGACGGAGCAAGTGTTAGCTTCTCTAATACAAAATTACATCCCAAGGAGGGGCTGTCCATTTCCTTGAAGGCTTCTTATGCAAAACTTTTTTTTAAAAAAAACTTTTTAACATAAGACTGCATTAAAAGAGGAGTATCCATGGTCAGACATGCTGAAATGGCCGATAAATGAACGTTGATAGCAGAATAAGAAAGGCCATAGGATAGTAACTCACACACATATTGGAAAACCAGAGAATACCTGGTCCTGAAGGGGTGCTGGTTATGTTGTTGGCACCAAATAGAAAACTGTTTCTATTTGCTAATATATGATTTTCTAGTAGCAGGCTTTCTTGTCTCCAATTAGTACCTGATGCAAGTCCTTAGTAAACAGGTTCCTATAAAGAATTAAGACACTGTCATCCATGCAGTTAGTTGAAGTTGATTGATATCTGGGAGTGTCAAACACCCCAGTTCTTGTGCGAGTAGATCCAGTGCGTGACAGAGCTTGTAGTAATTGCCCCTGGCCATTTCCAAAAGAAGAAAGAACTATGGTCACCTGAGGTAGAAAGGACCCATCACAAAAATCTTGGGGAATTCCTTCTGAATCTTCAGAAGTACCTTGGATATTAGTAGAAAGGGTGGAAAATCATACAGGAACATTTTGTTCCAAGGAAAAGGCATCTGTCTTCCAGGCCTTCTTGAAAGAAGTCATGGAACAGAGTCTTGCCATTTGATTATTCAGAAAGGAGACAAAGCGGTCTACTTGAGAAAGTCACCACAGATGAAACTTTCTGTTTGTGAGGGTCTTTCCTAATCCTGCTCAGCTTGGCTGTCGCACAGATTTGTTCTGATGGAATGTAGGATGCCTGTAGATTGAGATTGTGCTGCAAAAGTATATCCCAAGTTAACATGGCTAGTTTGCAAAGGGGGAGGGGATGACCTGGTTCCCCTTTGCTTATTGATGTACCACATAACTGTGGTATGAACTGTAACAATTTGAAGAGGTTTTGGGGGACAAAAGATGAGTTGACTGCCTTGATCAGGGCAAGCATTTCCTTGGTATTTATGTGCTTGCATCTGTTCTTGGTGTCCCACACCACCTGCACTTTTATCCCTCCTGCAACTTTTCCCCAAGCTAATCTGAGGCTTCTGTGGTGACTGACTGCTTTGGAACAGGGAGGGAGAAGGGAGACCTGGATTTAAGGATATCTGTTTTCTCCATCAAATGATTTCTTTTCTGACAAACCTTATTTCTGGTATTAGAAAAGACAGTATGTTGGTGCTGGGGGAAAAAGAGACTTCAGATACCACTGTGTCTTATGTGGAGTTTTCCCATCGGTGTCATGAAAAGCATAGATGTCATGAGACCCAAAATCCTGAGGCATTCCCTCACAGTGACTGAAGTCTAAGTGGACCTTAGAAGTAGATCTAGACACAGATCTATTTTTTTCCGTCAAAGAAAAGCTGTTTGAACTGAGGCGTCTAGTTGACATCCCAGAACCACATTCCTGTGTGAAGGAGTCAATAAAGACTTTTGAATGTTCTCTTGGAATCCAAGCTTGTGTAGGAGATCTGTTACCCAAGCTGTAGATTCCTGACACTGAAAAAAATAAACAAGTCATCTAAATATGGTAAAATGTAGATTGCCTGTAGCCTACAATGAGCTCTAACTGGATCCAGACATGTTGTGAACATTCTTGGTGCAGTGAATAATCCAAAAAGTAAGGAAGAGAGTGTATTAATTAGGGCCAGGCGCGCATAACTTTAAGAAAACTTTGAAGTCTGGGTGAATAGGGATGTGCTGATAAACATCTTTTAAGTCTAGTGTTATCAGAAAACTAGAAAGAGGAAGAAGAAGCAACAGCTTGTGAAGTGACATCATTCTGAATTTGGACACTATCGCAAACAGGTTTAGGAAAGAAAGATCCAGAACTGATCTCCAAGTCTTTGGCACTAGAAATATTCTTAAATAAAACCCCTTCTGAACCTGGGAAGGAGGAATTGGTTCTATTACTCCTTGGGACTGTGACTGTAATGAAGAACCGTTGAGAAGAGAGTCTGATCTGTAGGATGAGGAATGACCCCCTGCAAAGGAGGAATTTCCTTCCACTTTCGCTGACTGCCATCTCTAACCTTGATGAATGATTTTCAGAACCCATTTGTTTGAAACTATCTGTTGCCAGAGTGAAAAATGGAGGTTCAGACTTTTTGGAATAAAATAGGACCAGGGTGAGAGGGGATCACAATGTCTGTTGAATAGTCTTTCCGACTTGTTGGACTGTCCTTGGATTTTGGAGGTATGAGGTTCTTTTTAACCCACCCCTTGCTATTTCTTCTTAAGTGTCTCTTTGTGTATTTTGTTGAGACGGTTCTGTTTTTTTGCCAAAACTGGATGAGAAGTTAGCAATTCCCTGTCCTGGAAAAGGAGGGCTGAAAAAATCTTATAGATTCCCTAGATCAGCTTAAGTCTAAATCTCTAACCAAAGGTAAATTTAAAATCTCATTTTTAACATCATCTGGGATGTTCTGGGAATGCAGCCATGCAACCCCCTCCAACAAAAAAAAAACAAAAAAACAGTGACCATGCCCTGAAATGTTTCAACAGAGTCCTACAGTAGTGACCTGTGCCATAGAAGAAACTATTTAAAGCAGATTTGTCCTTACAAGAAACTGGAGCTAGAACATTTCTCTTACTTTTGCAATTAGTCCAAACAAACTTTAAAATATGAGCCTGACAATTCAAAATTCTGAAAATCAAAATTGCAGAAGTATACACCTTTTTTCTCCCATACTTATCAATAACTTTCCTATCCTTATCAGAAAGAGTTGGGTTGGAATTAACTAAGTGCTTAGCAGCATGGGAGCAACTAAATCTTTTGCTGCCAAGTCAGGATTGGTAATAGTGTGTAAAAATTGAAAAGAATGAGGAACTATACATCCTGTCTGCCTCTTTAGGGCAGCTAGCTGACTATCAGGAACATTGCAGGCAGTGACACATAAAGCAGACAGAACAGGAGGAATAGGTGTAGGTTCTGAAAGTCCCTCTGTAACACTGTATTTTCTGAGGGGCTGCGAAACCTCCGTTTTCTCCCACTGAAAACTGGCACATTCTAGCAATAGTCAGAGAAACCACCACAGGGAGAATCAGAGACTGAGCTCTCCTCTTAGTATGAATCAGACATCTGAGGGGAAAAAAAAACTTGTATCCATCCCTTTATCTTCCTGTTCAGATTCAGAATCTTAAATCTCTTCAGGAAAACAGATAATCCTTCTTTCTTTTACCAGAAACTGTTTTACAAGAAGGTTCAATAGCTTGAATTAAACCCCAAGCCAGACCCACTTAACTACTTCTGTCCAATGAAATGCTTAGTTTTCTGTTTCTTCTTGACAGGAAAAATGGGGCCAACCATGTTACTAATGGCAGAAGCAGCTTTCCCAGGGATGGGCACAACATTCTAACACAAGGAAGACTTCCGGTTTCCTTTTCCTGGACTGACAGGAGTGGCTCTCCACTGCCCACAGAGGACCCCAACAGCTGGAGAGGATATGGCTAACCCCAGTCCATAGTGGCTGTAGGTGCTACACCAGAGGGATCTGGGGTAAAAGATGAGATGTCAGAGGTATAACAAATGGCCTACATGTGATTGAGGCAAATTGAGGCAAATTGTTGCCTGTTGCGGTGGAAAAGGCTGTTTACTTAACCTTTTCTTTCTGTGGCTGGCAGAAGATCAGAACATGGGACTGGTACTTTGTGAAGACCAGCAGCAAATTCTGGCCAAAACTACAACTCTTTAAAAGTAACTTTTTTAACCGAAAAACATAACTTTTTTGACAGAAAAACACAATAAAAAGAACTTTAATACACTTTGCCAGCACTAGAAAAGTGAAATAAGCACAATTTCTCCACAGAAAAAAATGGTTTTCAGTTATTTTACACAACTTTTTGACAGGAAAAATGAGCGTTGCAGTTTAAAAGTACATTACTGACTGCTGACAGTCCATTAATGGAAGGCTTTTCCTCAAAGGGAACTTGTCTTCCCAGCAAAGGAACAATGCAAACTGACTGTTGATCCTCAAAAGACTTGGATGAGTATGCTCTTTGGCAGTACTTATGTTCTGGATGGCGTTGTGCCCGATGTCTTCCAGTCAACCCAGCTTGTGCTGCCTGTCAGTTTGGGGACATGAAGGTGCCCTGAAGCTTTGGAAGCTGGCTTCCTGTTATAGTTTTACCAGGGTATGACCCATATTGCTAAGGCTATAGCAGCAGTGATCAGTATGGTGGATATTTTGATTTCACCAGTTTTCTTAAGTAAACAAGTACATATCTTCCTAGCTCACCTTTCCTAATCACAAAAGAATAAACTTTAAAGGAAAAAAAAATGTTGCCATCTTTTTACTTCTGTACCCACAAATAGTATTTTCTTTAATGCTTTTTTCTGCATATCTGCCCTTTCATTTTCAAGAGGTAAAGTTAGAGAAGAAGACGAATAGGGTGGAGTAAGGGTAATCACCAAGGGGAAACAAAACTGCCCCACATCCCGGAGGAATGGACATGTTTAATGAGCACATTCTGCAAAATCTAAACCAAAAGATCTAGTTAGTAATGAACTGTGTTAAATGCTTAGAAGTAGAAATGAAAAGCATAACATTTCTTAAGTCATGAGGAGTGAGGTTTAAGGCTTATTAAGGAAGCAGTATGGAGAGACCACAAAGAGGGATAGGTGGGTTTGCATGACTTAACTTTGATCTCTTGTGTATGTAATCATATATGCAGCAAAATGTAAAGCATCCTGGTTTTGGATAGACTGCTACTTTTGGGACTTTTCTTCCAGCTATGCCACCATTAACTGGAGTTTAACTAATACTCTTACTATTGAAACCATCTGGGAGAGAGAGCATGAAGTGGTTGAATTGTGGCTTACTCATTTTGTGTGGAGGACAGAAAAGTCATAAGTGTTGTATGAAAATTCAAGGCAACTGATATACCTTGCAATTACCCACACTAAATTGTATTTCCTCTGTCAATGAAGGCTAAGCCACTCAAGTCCAGGGTGAGTTTGTGAAAACCAATGCGATTATCCAGGTCCCGTTTGAAGGAAGATAATGTACCACAATGCCTGCTGGGCAGAGGGAGCCTATTCCAGTGGTGGAGGAGGCACGGACTAATGAATCTGTCTCTTCACCTTCTTTTATTAGCCTCCTGGAAGATTAGATTCCCGGTTCTGGTATTGATGGGATTCCTTTACTGGTAAAGGTACATGAGATCCTAGACCACAAGGTCTGCAGTCAAATGGAAGGGGAAGGCATAAGCCTCCTTTAATGTGTCTGTTTGATATGGAAAAAGGATAGTGCTTCTAGTCCTTTTTGGTAGTTTAGGATTTTTAACCTGTGATAATCTTCATTAGGAACATCTGGGGTCTTTTCAGTTGTTTGATATGTCTAGTGAAATACATTCTAAAAGGCGTATTGTAAATTCATAGGTATTCCAAGGCAAATGATGACCATTCTTGCCTCCCAGTACCCTCCCTTAGCCAACAGTTTTTCCCATTGGGCCATACCATTCAGTACTAGAGTAAATTTGTGGGTACCCATGCAGTCATCTGCTTTATTTTGAAAGGCAGGTAGTGAGCTGCAGTGCTTAACCTGTGGGGGAAGTATATTCCAAGGTTTGGGAGGTACTTTGTTGTAAATCTATTCCTCTTTGTGTCTTTCGGCTTTTCCCGGTTAGGGGTCGCCACAGCGGAACTCCGGTCCGCTAATGATTGGCAGTAGATTTTCACGTGCTGGCTTGCCGGGCCTAACACACAACCTTCAACGAAGGAATGCCCATTCACGCATGTCGACACACAGAAGACGCTTTGAGAATCGAATGGGCAATGTCTAACTGTGAGGCGACAACGCTACCACAGCACCACCACCGCGGGACGTTCTAAATCTATTCCTCTACTATGTTTTATTTATTAAGATTTAGGTCCCTGGTTCTAGTCCCAGTGAAGATCTCCACTCAAAAGTCTGTAAGATATTGAGTAAAGGAATAAAACTTCCAGCCTCTCTCAGTTGCTCAGTGACTTTTAGATCTGCGATCTTTTTGGCTAGGATCCTTTGGGATGTCCAATTGTTTGATTTGTTTAGTGATTAGTGAGATACATCTCAAAGGGAGCTTTGTACTCCATGTTTGGCCTGTTCAATTTGTTCAATGCTGAGTATAAGGGAATGATTACCTCTTTAGACCTTGATGATATTCCTTAGGCAATTCAACATAATCAACCCCCCTTTTTCCAGTTTTCAACATGGCGTCAGGGTGTTGTCAGCTGTTGCCATCTCTCAATTCAGTGTCGCTCTCTATCTTTTTCAACAGTCATACTTGACTGTCACAGGTCTTCTCTCACACAGTCCATCTATCTCTTTGTTGGATGCCCTCATTTCTTCTTGCTTTTTTCCTGTCTGTCCCTAATCTTTTGCACCAGATTGTCCTCTGCTTTCCTACACGTTTCCACACCACTGTAATTTGTTCTGTTTGACCTTCTTTGTAATTTGAGCTACTTGTGCTTCTGTTCTGATGTCCTAATTTTCTTCATTTGTCCCATAGTGTGCATCTTACCATCCATCTCAGGCATTTCATCTCCGTCATCTCTAGTTTCCTCAAATGCTGTGCCTTCACGCCCAGGTCTTTGTACTATACAATAGCACTGGTCACACTACTGGTTTGTACACCTTACTTTTCAACTTCTTTATTGACACACATTACCCATGACACTCTGTTCCAGTTGATTGCAGCCCCTGTGATTCTAGATTTGACCTCCTCATTCAGACTTCTGTTCTCCTTGACCACCCCTCCCAGATACTTGAAGTTGTTAACCTGTTCCACTCTTTGCTCTTCTGTCTCAGTTTTTAGCTTCATCTGATTTCCCCATTTACTGCCATTACAGCTGTCTTATCTGTACTCCATTTCACTCTGCGCACCTATAGTTTTACATTCCATTTCCCTTATAATTTGCTGAAGTTCTTCTTAAGAGTCTGCCTGTAATGCATATTCCAACTTTTATCTGTCCCATCCAACCTCTTTGCTAATGTAGTCTGTCACCAGCATCAACATCAGTGGGCTCAGAGCTTAACCCCGATGCACACATAATCCCATTGGGAACCCCTCTGTGAGTCTGAACACCGTTTGTACTTTTTATTATTGGTTCCTTATACATAGCATGCACTAATTCTGCCAATGATTTTGGGACTTCGAACCTTCCCAGGACTGCCCAAATCAGCTTTCTTGGGACCTTGTCATAAACTTTCTCCAAGTCTATGAATGCCTGGTTGGACTCCTTCCTCATCTCTAGCTTTTTCTTTATCACTGCAAATATCAGGTTTGTTATCTGTACATTGATGTAAATCCCATCTGCTCACCTCCCATGTTGATGTCTACTACTCTGTGTAGTCGTATATCAGTTGCCCTTTCCAGAACTTTAATGCAGTGTGAAGGAAGTTGGATACTTCTGTACTGCCTAGAGTTGTAAATGTCCCCTTTGTTCTTATACGTTTCCATTAAAATTATTTTTCAGTCATCTGGGATATGCCTTTCTCTCCAGACTTCTATGGAGCCATTTCTCTCCTTACTTACTTAAAGTCTTCCATCATATTTGCTGTGACCTCATGAGCCTCCTGCTTTTCCTGACTTCATTGTCTTTAATGCTCTTCTTTCTTTTTCTAGGGTAGACTCCTCTTCTCCTTTCATCATACGCTGTGCCTGGTGCAGTACAACTTCTGTGGGCTTTTATTTATTTAGATGTTAAAAAGTATTCCTTCCATCTGCCTTTGATGTCTCATGGACTTATGATCAGATTGTTGCTGGCATCCCTTATGACGAGTGTCCAATGACAGTCTTCTTTATTTTTAAATCTTTGCTTTGCCACGTAATAGAGTTTCTGTGTCATCTTTTGAATCACTTTCCAGATGCTGGTATAGTGCCTTTGGCAATTAGCTGGGCTAAATAAAAACAAAAAATCTTGACAACTGTTCTTGTATGAAGCTCAAAACAGAGGGAGCTATCAGGTCCCCAACTACATTTTGTTTTGTAGAGGTGTGTTGTCTAGACAGGATGATGAGTGGAGGGTTTGTGTACCAACAGTGATGATAATGCACTTGTTAGCATTTAGTTCGAGCCCAGCATTTTTACTTCACCAAGATTTTACTAAGGTAAGTTCATTCTGGAGAGGTGGGTGTCATTGGGTGATTTAACAGCAAGTATCAAGTTGCAGATTGCCTGCAAGCTTTGTTAGCTAGAGGTCTTGGCTCTCTGCTAAGAGATCTGAGAATTAAATACCAAAAAGGAAAGTCCCTGCAACAAGCCTCGAGGGACACCGCTGGTCACTTTCATACTTCCTGATGAAGCATCTGCAAGTCGCACTGTCTTTCAATCAGTTTATTATCCATCTTACCACATATGGCTTGAGTTTTAAAGTATTTAGCTTTTGTATGATGCCAACACAGCGAATGGTATCAAAGGCCTTAGGCAGGTCAGGATATGCTGCGTACACTGCATGACCACTATATATAGCCTTCATAATCCTTTTGAAGGATCTACCATTCACAAAACCAAACTGTTGGGGGAAGTGGCTACTATAATACTGTCTTCTGGGTGAGGATGGGGAAAGGACACTAGCTACTAATCTCAGGCACCTTATACTGGCCTGGATGGTGCCTTTTGTTATAAGCAAGTGTATCGGGGCTGATATACAAAGAAGTACCTTGGGACATTACATACAGGAGTCAGCTGTGATATTTAGGAATAATTTGTAATAACAAAATGCACACAACTCCAACCAAAAACACCAAAACACGTGAACAGGCTATGGTGTGCAGCTCCCATTTAATTTGATGTGGTGTGTAAGACACAACTGTAATGCAAGGACAAGACCACTCATGTAGCTGCTGTTGGCAGGGGCTGGTGGGCAGGACTTGAAGAGCAAATATATACTGATTAAGAAAAATCAGACCATCATAGTTTGAGCTGAGAAGGTCAAGCAATATAGATCACCAGTTTGTCAGGTAAGACTGCATATGATGTGTTTTCCTCATGAAGTGCAGAGAAAAAGCTAAAAGCAGATAGAGAAGACTGATGTCCTTCAAGAATGCAACTGCAGTCATAACATATGGGTCGCCTCCGACGTCAGAACGGCAGGGTCAGAACAAATTGAAAGTTTAAAATTTGTTGTCTTGTAGTAAACAAAATACCATAAAGGACTTCCATCTTATTGCCTCCCTTGCCCCTGGGCCAGACCCACGATGTCTCGGCCTGTATTCCTGTGGACAAGGTTACTCCTGCACGTGGGGCAGCTAGGCCTCCTGTATCCAGATCTTATCTTCTCTTATGGGGGTCTCAGCCAAGAAGAAGGCCTATGAGAGGGCTCTGATTGATGAGAATCAATTCCCTCTGCCTCTCCTCCAGAGGATTTTTGTTGTTGATCCACCACACTCTATGAGGGGAGAGATTTTTAAATGGCAGGGGTCAGGAATCTCTGATTCCCAGAAAAGGGCTACGTGACCTTTCCTAACATCTCTTTAAGGCCCATTCTGTGGATCTAGAAACTATTTCACAGGGCCCAGGAGTGGCTACTTCCACAGCCCAGAATCCACTGCCAGCGGATAGGGAAGCATTTTCTTCAGTGTGGTTATGATGCATTGAGGCTTCATGTAGGGCAGCTATGACTGATGTTAAAGGTAAAAAGTGATGCACCTCTGGAAAAAAAAAAAAAGCTTTTGGTGCTAATGCACAAGATGTGTTGAAGTCCATTGAGAAAAAAAATAATCAGACAGACAGTCAAAGATTTCCTCCAGGTTCAGCCACCCAGATTCAGCAGTGCCGGAGGGGAGATACCGAGGAGGCTACAGAAGGGCCCAATGGCAACCGCCAAATCAAAGAAGGACAACCACAATGACTTGTTTTTTTTCCACGCTACAAAGGGGTCCCTCCACAGAAACAAGGCAGGGATTTTATTCAAGACTGTTCATACCTGCATGTCCCAATCAGACAAAGCTGCAGAAGATACCTCAATTTCTTGCAGAGACATAGCATTATCAATTCTCAGCATTGCGCGGCTTATCCTGATTCTGAATGAAAGTCTGGGAAAAATGAAGATACATCTGCAATCCCTGTAATCCCAGTTTGTGCCAGAATGGACAAGCTGAGCACAAGCAAGCTACAGAAATTCTTGGAATGGATGCTGCATCTCACATTTTCCTCACAAATAACAAGGAAATGGGAAGACGGGAAGACCGATCTCTCTTCTTTCTCACATGAATCATCTGGAAAAGTTCTGTACAAAGGACCCACCATCTCTAGCCTGGAAACGCGGATGCTCTCTCCTTCAGCTGGAATTCTCCTCTACCACTGCTGACCAGGTGAGGTGAGAGATCAAGCAGAACAACCACAACCTTTTTTTGATAGCTCCAGACTGGCCAAGGCAGCACTGGTACCCATTGCTGCTGAGCATAACCTCGACCAAAACCATGGCTCTCTGCCCTATGGCCTCTGCTTCTAACACAACACAATTACAGGACTGTTCATCATGAAAACCTTGCATCTGACAGCCTGAGGTTACCATAACTCCTTCCGACATCTCTCTTTCAAAAAAAGTTCAAGATCTTACTGGAAGCCGCAGACCTTCCACCCAGAAAACCTATTTCAGCCAAGTGGAAGAGATCATCATCTGGGAAATGCTAAGGGGTCAGGATACAACAGTATTGAGTATACCTCAGATATTGGAATACTTGAGTACCATGTGGGACCTCAATTATTCACTTCTTGGAAAAATTAACTCTTCCTCCTTGAACCAGCAGCAACTTTCAAAATGCATTTCTCTCATGGAAAACAGATTGGCAATCAAGAAGAGACTCGGAGGATACAGGCACTCATGGCAGCACACTCCTTTTCATTTTTTTCAGGACAGGACAGAGTCTCTAAGAACCATCCCTTCATTCATGCCAAAAAATTTCCAGGGTGTCTCTAAATCAAATGTTGCACCTACTTTCTTTTTCTTCCCTCATCCTCAGGGAAGGCACTGCACTGCATACTTTGGACACAAAGGACATTCACCTCAGGACTCCAAGCAGCCTTTGCTTCGGCAGTCCCATCCTGCAGGCATTTTAGCTACATTTATCATTTTCTTAGTTCCAACCACCCCTCTTTTGGCTATGGTATTCAACCCATATAGTAGGACACTGCAGTTGCATTCTGAAGGACACATAGTAGTTTTTGTACCTACTATAAATGTAGATGTCCATCCATTCACAAATTTAGCCTTCCTAGGAGGCACCTGACATCTGGGGCGATGCCTAAAAAGCTGTTCTGGCGTCGGAGAGGGAGCGCTACCAAGCGACGCGCGGACCCAGACTTTGGAATCCGGCCCATATGATGACTATGCAGCATATCTGTCGGACATCTACATTTATGGTAGGTACAAAACTGTACTTTTCACTTACTGTTTGTTTTGGGTAGTAGGGCTGTGAACAACTCTGTTTATACTCTCACTTTATAATCAGAACACCAGGGGATATGAAGCATGGGATCAGTTACCTTTGACATCTCCACTTCTTGGAATGCTGCTGAAGACCATATAGATTCTGCCCTGAAGTTGCTTTAGTGAAACATTTGGTAGGCACCATTGCTATAATGCATGGCACTTTGAGTCTACTTTTTTGTAGGCAAGAAAATTACTGCCTTTTAATTTTTGTAGCTTTACAATAGCCTGCAGCTATATGCAAGACTTGGTTTACAAGAAGGACCGCAAAGCAGGAAGCATGACAAAAAATGTTTGGACAGAATGTACATCTGCCATTTAAAATGTCTGTTATGGTTTGTGATGTAAATGCACGTTATAAACATGGTCACAATGAAAATATATGCTCTTGGGTAATTTTCTAATGGGCATATGAAGTAATGTAACCGTCTTTTCCTAGCAAAGTTAAAATAGTGATCTGGGGAAACAGAAATGATAGTTTATCAACTTGGTCACAAGAGAAAATTGGTTAAAATTCTAATGGGCATATAAAGTTATTTTGAAGTCATTTGTTAGCAGCATTAAAATAGTAACCTGAAAAAGCAGAACATTTGTGTTCCACCTAAAACAAGTACTATTTTTCTTTATGTATTGTTTAATTTGTTTGGACTGGCTGTTTTTCAGAAGTATAATCCTCTGCATTTCTTGCACTATATTGGGGAAACAGTATTTTAAAGAGGTGAAGCTGCTTATGTAGCTGCACAATTGCTTAGTGCTCTGACACTGTTCCAATGTCTAAATTAATAGGTGAGGGCTGCTTACAGCAGAAGTATGTTTCCACTCGGAATTAAGGTATCTTTTCTGCTGGGCATTGTTTGCAGACCACTTTGTTTTGCTGAGAAATATGAAATACTAGATGTCAGAGAACATAGCAAATGTGAATGATGCAGTCCAGGAGACTGGAGAAGCTGCAATCTTATCAGTGAGCCAAAACCCTGTCCACAGGATTGTCTGAGAGTGATATTTATTTTCCCCTTTTTCATTTTGCTTTGCATTTTGGAGATCATGTCAGTATTATTCTGACCTTTACTGTCTTGTAGGAATGTATTCTGGAGCATGTTTCCCTGTGGGCGTTGCAGACTGAAGACTGAACCGGACTGTCAGTACCCCTTACTGACATTAACCCTGTTCTGACAAAGAGAACTGAAGAACGACATGAGTGTCTGATATTAGCCAGTGTAACAGCTGTGCTTCTAGAGACATCTGTGAAAACCTGAAGAGGTTGCCGAAAAAAGTTTGACTTCTTGTGCAAAACCCACAAATCTGAACCTTATTGTCTCGGTTTGTGTGCATTACATTAATACTAGGTGAATCGGGTTTAGATGTGAAGTACAGAGGAGAATTTGCATACTCAGAGTGGAATTTGAAGTTGGCCTTTGTCAGTTCAGAGACTCAAACTTATTAGATTTTTCATTTTTAAATTTTTCTTTCATTCTCCTTTTTTAATGTTAAAATAGTTGATTGTAATGTAAATGTAGTTGACAAGTTTTGGTGTTTTTACCATTTTTTTGGTAGTCTTCTTTGCACATGACATACCTTTCTTCTTGAGGTTCTTCTGGGACTCCAGAACACTTATGTTTGTTAGGTTTATGCTGTGTGTAGAATAAAAGAGGTGTCTTTATCTGGCAGCTGCACTTCTGGCACTTAACCTTGTACATAAAGTGAAAGACACTGTGGTGAATTGCCTTACCTTTCCTTTTTGTGTGTTTCAGTTCAGACTCGACTACTTCATCTTTGGAAGTCACTGCGGAAGCACAGGTTGTGCATGAAGTGATTAAATATGATGCAATTACACTTTCAGTAAGCAATGCCAGATCTACAGTGTCTAATTCTTTTCTCAATGTTATTTTATGCAATTAAACCAATATTTTATAAAACACAGTCCCCTTAGACTATATACAATAAATAGTACGGAAGATAACGTAACTGTATTCACTTTCTGTTTGTATTAAATATTGCCAAATCTTGATTTGAACGTGTGTGCATGGGCCTCTGGGTGTAAGCAAGGTCTTCCATTTAAGCGTTTGAGCAGTCTTCTGTTTTTATTATCGCATTTCTTGATTTAATTAAAATTAATTTATAATTTTATCAAGAAAAAAAATAGCCACTTCATTCTAAGTTTAGATAATGTCCTAGACCCAGTAAGCAGTGATATCAAAGAGGTAAAATAAATCTCTTGTGAACAACCTGGGGGTATGGGATTTTTTTTAACTGTATGTGGCCACATAGTGTCATTTCATTGAAAATCTTAAAGAATCATTAGCTGTTTTAAAATCTCTTTATCTATATTAGCAAAATCCATGGTCACATTTCACAGAGTAAAGAAAATTCGTTTACTGAATTTCAGCAAACTGGTGTTCAGTAATTTGGCTTGCACTGGAAAACTACATTTGGAGGAAAATATTATTTTCAAGAAAATGGGTGTCTCCCTTAACATCACCTGAAACTGTCACGTATACAGTTAGGCATGACATAAATAAAGATGTTTGTATATCTTTAAGTGGGAATTACAGCTAAAGGGTTACTGTAGGATATGGCCTTATGGCTAGTTTGATCATTCTGGTGAAGATTCTTGAAGAATGCACCTCATGGCTTATGCCTTATCCCTCCACTGCCTTGACTGTGTGTATGCATACAGTATTTGTGCCTGTACAACATGTTATCAGAAGTAATTACTTCATATTGTTCTGAGTTTGGTCCCTTCCAATAGTATTTTTTTTCGGACACTTCTTTCTTTTGAGGTTTCTCCCATATCTCATACATGGGCAGTGACTGACTAGCCTTGTTTTCTTGTTGTTGTTAAGCCAAAGAAAAGTTCACTCTAATCAACATTTTATTAAAGAAATAAGACAATGAAAGTTCCGGTTTCACATTCTCATATTTTAGTGAGGTTACAAATAGAATTCTCCCTGTATCCAAACTGTCAGACAGCTTGAGCTGAGCTGGTTAAGTACAACTTTGGGTAGCAAGCCTTTCAGAGCTTTAATGCCATCAAAGAATATGCTCCTCTATGGGTTTTGAGGATTAATGGTCAGCTTGGCTGTTCCTTTGCTGGACAGATAAGTTCCTTTTGGTTAAAAAAACACAAAATGAAGAATCTAGCAAAGCTAGACTTTCCACTGTGTGATTCCTTAGACCTCTTGCATTAGAGGCAACATGGGATATATGCAAATTAAGGGATAGTTTGCATATATCCCATGTCGCCTCTAATGCAAGAGGTTTTTGAGTTTTTTTAACCGATTGTTTTTTTCTGTGTGACCTTTTTACGCATTGTTTTAGTTTGTTAGTTGGGATATTTTGCAGTCACCCTAAGATTTATGGATATCAGTTGGGTACGACAACCCTGTGTTTCCAAATGTTAGCCAAACATTTTACTGATGCTGTGCTGATGATGCCATAAGAAGGCAGAAACATGCATGTCCCCAGCTAGTGGGGGGTTGGCTTTATTGGCCTGAATCTGTCCAAAAATAAACTGAAAAGAAAAAGTCATGGGTATTCATAATTGCCATTTAGCTGAAACACCTGATGTCTTTAAAGGGTAATTTGCATATATCCCTTGTCACCTCTAATGCAAGAGGTTTAAGGAATCACACAGTGGAAAGTCTAGCTTTGCTAGATTTTTCTTTTTTTGTTCTCCCACCTGCACCAAAGAAACATGACAACTGTTGTACGATTAAAAAATTGAACAAATCCCTTTATAATAATTCTCTAATTGTCCCAGTTGTGCAGCTGTTGTGTCACTGTGAATTCCACGAGGGATTTGCTCTGGGTTTGTACAGGAATCCTATTCCCCATTACAGGAAGAGTAGAATACTTGGCAGAGTTGGTTAAAAGGTTTATATTTCTGCTACCCTAGCTTTCGGAGCCTTGGACTGCCAAATCCACATGCTTACATTTCAGTAATCCCTGTTGGAGAAGATGAGGGTTAAGGCATGCTGAATACAAGATAAGGATCTGAAACAGAAGATGCTTGAACTTTGAGATCTACCAGCTGATGTAGCCCAGCACCTGAAGAAACATGGTAATGATACTGTGGTATGCTTCATGTAAAGGAACAGCTACAAGATCTGTTATTCAGCATGCCTGATTGAGCCTTGTGTCCCTTCCACATCATGTTAAGGTGGAGGTCTTTAGTGCACCTTTGGAAAAGGATCCCTGCTTTGACTACACCCTGTTGAATAAGTACTCGGGAGAATGGAAGAGAAGGAAAAGACTGTGCAGTCTTTTAAGCATCACTTTCAGACCTACATTCAGCAGGAACTATCTTGCTAAATCCTGGCTGTTATAACCTTAGCAAGACCAGAACACGATTGGCAAATGGGAACATTCGGAAAAGAATAATAAATGAAACCAAAGGAGAAACCCAAGGCTCTCATGGCCATGACTCTAAGAGGTAACAGCTATGACTTCGCTGGGCTCTCTCCCAACTCAAAGTCCACCTCAACCTACCCTTCTCTCTCCCCATTTGTCCCTCTTCTCTCAGAGAGAGAGAGAAAGTTGGAGGGCAATTAGTTTTCTTAGTCTTGAATATACCTCAACAATGTTATAAGTTACAGTTTCTCAAAATTCCAAAATGCAAAGGAGTTCCCCTAGTTGTAAAGGATCAGACATTATACCTGCAGTCTTAAGAGAAATGCAGCAGTCAAGAGCCATAGAGAAAGTCTTTTCTGGTGGGGAAGGAAGAGGATTTTATTCCAGACTTTTTCTATTGCCAAGATAGGAAATCACATGGAGACCCATTCTGAATTATCCTACTTAAAGCACTTTCTCATTGTTGCAAAGTTCAGAATGTTGGTTGTGCAATACTTTACTACTGCCTCAGGCACTCCTGGTCACCGTAGATATAAAAGGTGTCTACCTACACATTCTCACAGCCAGGCAGTAGAAATAGTTTCTCGGGTTCACAACAGGGGAACACATTTCAAAGTCATTTTCTTCCTTTATCACTTGTGTACCTCAGTCAGAGACTTTATCAGATATTTGACTATCGTAATTGCTTTTTGCAGAACAAGGAGCTATCCACATCTATCCTTACCTGAGTGACTGCCCTGTTCATGCAGAATTTATGCAGGGAATAGGCAAAGCTTTAGACTTCTTTCTGAATTGCTGTGTCTCATCATCAGCCAACAGAAATCAAGTCTTGCACTTTTAAGGAGCCTGGTATTCCTGGGGGCACACCTACACATGAACCTTCACAGTGTCTTCCTGTGATGAAGTTTCTTGTGTGTTTCTGTACTTTCAAAAGGTTATGCAGCTGTTGGTTTACATAGAGTCTTGCATTTTAATTGTGTTTCTGGCCTCTCTATACATGACGAAGCTCCAGTGGTGCCTCAGAGATGGGTTGTCTCATCACATCCAAACCTCAGAGTCCAGTATTTCCATACTACATTTCATCAGTTCATGAGGTAGATGGAGCATCTCCAACTCCTTCAGAATCTGCCCTTCAGAGCCCCCAAGCTGACTGTAACCCTCACCACAGAGTCCTTGGATTTAGCATGAGGAGCCCATGTGAGTACTTTCCGTGAAGTGAACTTGGAAAATGTGTGGGAAAACATATAAATGTAAAAGAAATTATAGGTGTCATTTTTGGCATTGAAGGCTTTCATCCATATGTTCAAGAAGGGAGTCCTTCAAATTATGATAGACAATACAAAGGTGATGTGGTACACAAACTCACTCTTATCTGCTGTATAGGCTTGCTATCTAAGCCTAGGAGATGGCCCATGGCTGAGGATATAGGCACAACTCTCACAATAGCTTACATCCCCTCATAACAAACTGTGTTGGCAGACAGGTTGAGCAGATCTCAAGTAGATTCTCATAAATGGATGTTGAGCAGAAATGCTTTTTTGGATTTGACTGAGATGTGGGGTGTACAAGAAGGCTTATTTGCATCATCCCAAAATAGGCTACTGAGACAGTTGTACTGCAGAAGAGCAATTCCAGAAGTTTGCAAATATAGATGCATTCTCCTTGGATTGAACAGGTTTGTTTTCTTTATGCATTTCGTCTTGAAACCTTGATCTCCTGGGTACTGCTAAATACCAAGGAAAAAAGGCCAAATGTCATTCTAGTAGTCCCCATTTGGCCAAGGCAGCACTGGTTCTCTCTCCTGTACAGCTTAGCAAAGGAAAGGTGGAACTTGTTGAGAACTTCTAACACAAAACAAAGGGTCTCCTTTGCACTCCAACCTGGGCAGTCTTAAGGCTGACAGCTTTAATGATTGCACATTAAGAAAACCTGCTAAAGATTATGAGGGAGGCTAGAAAACCTGGTGCCTATCCAGAAACCAAAAGACAAACGAGGTTAAAGTGGCGATGGTCCTGGATTACCTGGATTTATCAAACTGGTCTGTATGTAACTATTAAAGTACATGTTTCTGCTCAGTCAGCCTGCTTGCCTATTCTATTATTCACTTGCCCGCGCTTGTACTCCAGACTATCAGTTAAACATTTTAAAGGAGGAGGAGATTGCACCTTATACTAACAAGAAGGGATTGCTGCACCATGGGATATTAATTGCCTTTTAGAGAAGGTGGTCTTTGCACCATTTAAATCAGTTGTTTCTGCTACCCTCCGTTTCTCAACCTGTACTATAGTGTTTTTGATGGCTATTGCCTCTTGACAAGAATCTCAGAAAATTAGTCACTAATCTGTAGAAAGATTGTCTTAGTCCTCCATTTGGATAGTGTGCCAACCTAAACCAACCCTTCTTTCATCTTGAAGATGATCTGTGAACTGTCTTTTATCAAGCTGCTCACTTGTCAGTTTTCATTGCTAAGCCACTGAACAATGGAAAAAATCCATTAATTCTCTTAATGTTTATAAACAGGTGAGAATTTATTTGCACAAGTCTAAAGAAGCCAGAAAAAAGCAATCTCTCTAAATGGCTTGCTCATTGCATTTTATACTGTTACATGGCTCGTAATAAATCTTTTCCGGACAGTCCACTGTACCCAAGCTACTTTTGCAACTGCAGTCTTCATTAGAGGGGTTAGAATGCAATTTATTCTGGAAGCTGTACCTTAGATTGCTGTTCATGCTGTCTATAGACATTGCAATTTAGGTGGTAGCTTCTAGTGCTAGAACAAAATTTGATTCTACAATCCTGCACAGCCTTCTCTACTAATTACATGTCTTTGCGCCAACCACCATATATCTTTGTTCTTTGAGAATCTTCATCAAAGTCAGAATTGCAACATCAAATTATACAATAAATATAGTATAGTCGTGTT
Organism: Protopterus annectens; assembly: GCF_019279795.1. Taxonomy (NCBI): domain Eukaryota; kingdom Metazoa; phylum Chordata; order Ceratodontiformes; family Protopteridae; genus Protopterus; species Protopterus annectens. Next base: position 19,434,455 of record NC_056733.1, read on the forward strand.
AGGAACTTACCATAAGTGCAGATATTAAAGTGTATTAACTTTTGCTGTCAAGGTACCTTCCCTTTTACGCACTGATCTCTCTCATCCTTTGCATTCTGGTTTTGGATGGCTTCACAATTACTTTTATCTGCATCTTCCATGCCACTTCCCTACCAGACCCTGCTCTCTCTTTTACCTGATCCTACTGCCAGGAGAAGGAGGCTGGGGACTTCTGGGTACAGAACACTGTTTCCACCTTGTCCACTACAGCTTTGGTACCAGGATCTTCTAACTTGGCTTTAGCCATGGCAAGAAAGATCTGAAAATTATGTTGGCCAGTATACCACAAATGTTCTTTAGTGATGGTGGGATTTTGTTGGCCAGAAGCCAAGTAAGGGGGGTGTACGGTTCTGAAAGCCAAGCTTGCCATTTGGGCTACCTCTAGGCAGGAAATACAAAAGGCAGGACTGCAAAAGTGAATATACTCAAATCTCTACACTTTGGGGACACAACTGTGCTTTCTTCAACATGTACCTGCAGATTTATTTATCTGTCATTTGTTAACCGGGTTGGTCCAACTGGGCCAAAAGCCCGCTTTCAGTAGAGACCAGGGAAGAAAAGCTCCAAACATTTGCAAGACATTGACATACATGAAATTCAAAAATGAGAAAACTACATAGTTATATTACACATTCATAAAGCAGGAAAACTTACATAGTTGCAGCGTTGCACATATTTACAATAACAGAAATTGCATGTAAAGTATACACAAGGGTAAAATGAAACCTCAGCTTTAATGTAGTGCTAGTAGGTCATTTATTACAGAGAACAGGTCTAGTTTGGTAGAGAAAATGTGTTAGTGTTGAAAATAAGCAGAGAGTTTGGGAAGTAGAAAGCTGAAAGTATTGGAGTAGAGAGGGGTATAGAGAGGGAGGGATTAAGTAGAAGGCTAAAAGGATATTGAGCAGAGAGAGGAATAGGGAGGAGGGGATTATGTAGGGTGTTGGCTTGGGCAGGAGCTAGAATTTAGGTAGTTTTTTAGTTCAGTTCTGAAGTGGGTTGCAGATTTGATGTTACGAATATTGGGTGGGAGTTTGCTCGAGGCTTGGGGTGCTGTGCTTTTGTAAAGCAGTTTACCAATGTTTTTGTTGGTTTTGTAAATATTAAGGAGGTGTTGATCAGTGCTATGTAGAATTCGAGAGGTGGTGTAGAGGGATATGAGAGAAGAGAGAGATGGACAGGCTAAGGGTTTGTTTTGTATGATGTGAGCGAACTGTAGTTGGGAAAGAAGAAGAAGCTGGAGGAACTCAAGCCATTGAAGTTTTAAAGCAAGGTAGTAATGGGGTTTGTGCAATTGATTGCTGGTAAATCGACCTATGTTGTTATAAGTTTGTTCTAATTTGGTTGTTAAGGATGATTGCAGAGATGTGAGTATTGGTGAGGCATACAAAAGACAGCATAGGAGGAAAGCCTGTGCCAGAAAAGGTTTGGTGTTAGATGTGGTGTTCTGTTTGGTGTTAGATATGGTGTTCTGTTTCTATAGAGTAGGCCTATGTTTGATTTGTCTTTTTAATACAGTGTTGGATATGGTGGTCAAATTTTAATGGGTCGTTAACTATAATACCAAGAAGTTTAGTGTGACAGTCAGCTTTGATAAGGCTATTTTCATGGGATGAAATGGTAAATGTGGTTTTATGGTGGGAGAGGGAGTTAGGGAAGAAAAGGAGGATTTTGTTTTTTGGGGGGTTAGGATGAATGGGTTATCAGTTAGCCATTGCTCAACATTATGAAATGTGTTTTGAGTGATGGAGTGGAGGTCGGAGATGTCATCAAAATAGAAGATAAGGGTAGCGTCATCAGCATATTGTATCAGAGAGGAGGTGGAGCAGGAAGAGTAGAGGTTGTTTGTGAAGATGTTGAAGAGAAGAGGTCCCAGAATCGAGCCCTGGGCGACTCCAGTCTGGATAGGTAAGAAAGGGAAGCAGTTGGAAAGCCATTTAACAGATTGTAGCCTATTGGAAAGGTAGTTTAAGAACCAGAGGTTAGTAGAGGAGGAGTGGTTGAGATCAGCTAGTTTAGTTAGTAGTTTAGAATGTGAGACTGTGTCAAAAGCTTTTGAGAGGTCAAGAAACAGACATGAGACCAATAGGTTTTTTTGTCTCTGGCTTCTGCGATGGTATGTGTGAAAGAAAGAAGGGTGGTGAATGTCCTATGGTTTGACTTAAAGCCATGTTGAGTAGGTGTCAGAAGGTTTATATCCAGTAGGTAGTTAAATTGATTGTGTATGCATTCTTCTAGAACTTTTGAGAGTGGTGAGAGGATGGCAGTGGGTCTGTAATTTGATGGATCTGTGGAGTTGCCTCCTTTTTGTAGTGGTATGGTGTAAAAAGATTTCCAAATGTCAGGGACTGTAGATTCTAGGATTGACCTATTTATGAGTATAGAGACAGGGTAGGCTATTGAGTAAGCTGCGAGTTTAAGAAAGAGGGGAGAGAGGTTATTTGTAGAGGGGGAGCATGGTTTTAGTTTAAGTAGAAGAGATTTTATGTAGGCAGTGGGGATAGGATTTAGTGAGAAAGGAGTGGTATTGGTGGTGTTAGGAGAGGTTTGTGGATTTTTACTTTGATCAGGATGAGTAAGTTTATGAATAGAGTCGATGAAATAGGAGTTTAGTAGAAAGGCAGTTTCTTGAGGAGTGTTGTTTGCATAGGGATTTGGGGTAATGGGTCTTCTAGTGTGTAGGATCTTGGTGGTGCACCAGAAATTTTAAGGGTTAGAGTCGTGGGTGAATTCAGCCTCATAGTAGAATCTTTTTCCCTATCATTGCTAATATGCTTTTTTTGTGATTTTTGTGAGCTCTTTATATTTTTGGAGTAATACAGAAGATTTAATTTTTTACCACAGTTATCTCATTTTTTCATAAGAGTGAGGATGTCCGTAGAGAGCTGGGGGTATGGGTAATTTTAATCATAACTTTTCTTAGTAGTGCTAGGGTATTAAGGACATTAAGGAAAATATGATTGAATTCTAGGGCTGCATCACTGAGAGGAAGGTTTTTGAGCCTAGACCAGTTACTGGATGAGAGATTATTGAAAGTTTGGACATCGAAGGAGGAAAGGTTGTGATGATCTGAGTAAAGGTGGGCCTTGGGTATATGTAGGGAGTGCCTATGTACAAAGATGGAGAGTTGGTCACTTAGGGAGTCGGAGAGTGTGCCGTGGTTTTGGTATAGGATTGTATCAGAGGTCAGTTGTTTGAAGCCATGGAGATTGATGTTCAGACCTGGAAAGGTGGTCGAGAGTTTTTGCCAATCAGTATTGACGTCTTTGAGGATAATAATCTCATAGGGGATGTGGAGAGAAATCCAAGAGAGGATGGGCTCAAGGATAGGGATATAATTTCCTGGAGGAATATAGATGGCTGCAATAGTTAATGTTTTTTTGTAGGTTGAGGTGACAGTTTAGTATAATTAGCTTAACTGGGTGGAAGTTTAGGAGTGCAATTTGGAGTGGGGATAGATTGAGTTGCTCAGAGTACAGTATTGTTACTCCTTCCCCTTTTTTAGTGTTTCTGTCTAGATGGTAAATGTTGTAGTGCATGGGTAACATTTCCGTGTTAGAGGTAGACTTTGTAAGTTTATTGAGTAGATAGTGAGGTGTTTGGTAGCAGAGGGGGTGGGGTGCCTGGTGACAATTGTGTGGAAGTTTAGTGGTTGAATGATGGTGGGAGGGTCTGGATTGGGGTGGATATCCCCATCAAGCAGAAGAGCTGTTAGTGGCCAGGGTTTGGAAGGGAAGTTGTAGAAGGTAATGGGTTTGTATTTGGGTTTGGGTGGATTAGGAGATGGTGAAAGTGTTTTGGGCTTAAGGAGTTGTATACTGGAGAAATTATACAGAGAAGGAGAGATTAAGAAAGGTAGGTGAGTGTCTGAATTAGTTGTGGGAAGTGTATAGGAGATCATTTTAGATAATTCAGTGATATGTGGTAGGAAGTAAGGAATGAGATATAGAGCAGAAGAGGGCTAATGAAGTAGATAGGAGACATGATTGTGAAGACCGTTTGGAGGAGAAAGAAGAAGAAAGTGCAAGAGTGAGATGATGATTTGGAGCTGGAAAGGTGTGAGGATTATATGTGTAGGTGTGTGTAGAAGGGCTAGAAGGTGTTTTATATAGAAGTCTGTAGTTTGAATTGTAGGTGAGCAATATTAAATGGATGCAGTTAGGTATTGTTAAGAGGTGAATCTGATGTAATGAGAGGTAAGGGGGCTAAGGTAGTATGGGAGGGGTTAAGTGGATAGATGATGCAAGTGAGATTTGATTGGTCTGTGTTTAGGAAAAGGGAGTGGCTACAGTGTATAAGTCTAGAGGAAGTGATGTGTGGGAATGGGGGTAGGGTAGGGGAAAAGAGTGAGCCCAAGCAAAGCGAGGGCAAAACGGAGCAGGTAGAGCCCATGCCCATAATGCAGGAAGCAAATAAATAAAGTTATCAGTGAAAAATATGTGAGAAAAGGTGAGTTTTACCATTCGTATAGCACTTGTGATGTCTTTCTGTAACCTATGCAAATAAAAGACCTAACAAGCATAATAGTTGCACAATGCAAGGTTTTAACTAACTGCTCGGGTGCATTAACTGAGAGCCCATTTAGAGAAATAGCCATAGAACTAGATGTAAATCGGGGGGGGCCTAAGGAAGAAAGTGGAAACAGCAGCTGTAATCCCGCTCTGAGTGTTCGCCTATTATAATAACGTGGTAGTGCACTGCTACAGAAAAGATAATGTAACCACAAATAAAAGGTATAGTTAGGTAAAAAGGAACTGTTGTGTGTGGTCCTACATTCTCTTATTGGCACACACTCTCACTTATATGCTTTCCATTGATTTGCGGTGTTCTTGAAGACTAGCCAAGGATGTAGTGCGGGGCGGGGGGTAAATTTCAGTTACTGTTTGGGGATTACAAGCTAAAGACAGTTGAAAAAAGAAGCAGTTAGAGAGGATTAGCAGGCAGCAGTAAAAAAAAAAGACAAATAAAAATTACACTGTAAAAGACAACACTAGATAGCCATCCTACTGTAGAAATATATAACAATTATTAACGAGGGATTATTTGCCTGACCGTACCAAATATCTATGCAGTACAGAAGCTAACTTTAAAGCAAAGGTTGCAGTTTATGTGTAGACAAATCACAAAGCATTATCATGTCTTTCAATAATTTCCTTAAATAATACCGAGGTTTTTAAAGATTACATTAATACACTCACCTAATATCTACATTAAATGTTGTCCTAAGTTGTAAAACATCCCAATGTCTCCTTAAAGATTTCATAACTAAAGTTAGACTATGGGTTAAACATTATTACACACCATTCCACTTCTAGAACAATGTAGTATCCTTGTGAGTTACAAATGCTGGTACTATAATAATTTGGTATTCCTCCACAATTTTAGACATTGTTTTATTCATCTTCCACCAAGGTAACTGGATATCCCTGGCCAAAACATCCTGCTGATATTTCCATAAAAAACTCCATATCTTATTTTGTTAAACACATTCTAAGCTGAAATATGCATTGTCCTTTGAGAAACGTTCTTAAAAATATGTGGAGGATGACTGAACTCAAAAATTATATGTCGTTAAACGTTATCGATTTCCTATAAATTTTGTGGTGTTGTTTACATTGGAAAATCTAACATAAGAATCTCAATCTACGAATCCCCTAAGTTCTCCCATTTTATAAGTAAAATGTAAAAGTTAAGTGGTGTTGTTTAAATGAGGAAATGGATAAGGAAATCTCTTCACAGGACCCTTCAATTCCAAGATCATCTAGGAAAAATGGGTATAAACAATAGCCCCATAATAAACTTCCCTTGTTTGTTTGAATAACTCTGGAACTGGATGCAATAATTAGGAGTTCGCAAAAAATGGGCATGCTGAGTATCCCATAGCAACTTTCCCCTTGTTTGTTGGACTCTCCCTGAGACTTTTCAAAAATATTTGCTTGAACCAGTCAGGGGATGTTAGGTATCAAACACCTTTTATCCCAAGGTCAAAATAAATGTTTTTCAGACTAATTAAAATTCATGTTGCCTAAAAGTGTCCAGATACCAGGAGAACAAATGGGGAGCGTTGTAATATACATGTTCACACGACGAGCATATAATGTGTTTAGTTTGCCTAAAAGTCTAAGTCTTCTTTTAAATGGGGGATGTTGTAATATACATATGTTTTTATGGTTTTATGGTACCCCTATAATAAAGGTTTTTTATTTCAAACAGGGATATGATTTCTGATGAATTCATTGTTTATGTTTATATGTAATTGGGTATACACTATTTAGCCATAACAGTCTTTATCATGGTATCCCATATTGCACTCTGAGGAGATGTCCCCGTTTATCAAGTAGCCTGAGTTCAACAATCAGGAGTCTATTCCTTGCTATAGACATATTGTTGATCTGATTGAGATATCTGTTCGTAGTTGCCTGAGTTAAATAGGATGTCTTGAATAAAACATTAGGTCCAAACATGCTCTCCTTTCGTGATATCCGTCCCCTCATGTCGGTTTGTACCATCTAATATCTCTATTTGGCCACTATTAGCAAATGTATGTCGTGCTCTCCTTTATTGAGATTGTCTTAAAATAATGTGGCATACCAGATCTCTGTATAACCACTTTTTTAATAATTAATTGTCCTTGCATACCATCCTCTATTGAATTGTTATTGAAGACATTGCTGGCGAGGATGAAGTTTCTTTCTAACCAGTTCACTAAATCGACCGTCACTCGGGGTATCTTTGAATTGAAGAGCTAACTTGCTCTTCTACAAAAAAGTTTCACTTCTTTGTAAAAACTGTTTAAATCTAAACGTTGAAAATAAATTTCCGACTTGAATACCAACACCTACCACTACTCCACAAAAATTGTGTCAAAATGTTATACTGAAACCAGAAAAGACAAACATTTTTTTGTATTACCTACTTGCCACTACTTCTAGGTGTGTTCACTCATTTCCACCTGTATCTGAACACACGTTTACTCATTTTTTCACACTCAGTTAGAATCACTCAATTCTTTACCACTAACTACCTCACACACCGCGTTTTTTATCAATTTCAGTTGTGTTGAAACACTCAATTCTTTAAAACCGGTTGCACACCTCACACTCAAATACCTCAAGGGTGTCATGATTAACCTAGTTGAAAAGTTCATGGAGAAAGAGTCCTTGAATCTTTTTTTCCCACAGGCCACTTCCAACTTACTCTCTATCTTCGTCATAACGGGCTTTTGATTTGATGAAATCTTCCCCTTCCAAATTTTCTTACATCCCTCCTTTGTATCTTTCTCTGTACACTTATTCCTATACTGCTCTTATTTCGTCCTGTGGGGCCAAATTTACAGCCTATGCCTTTGTATTGAAAAAAATCATTCTAACTTGGGAAGTTAGGGATTATAGATATCATAGGTTGTTGATTTGGCCACCATCGTATTTGAATTCTATCTTCTCGGAAGAAACTTCAATTTCTAACGTAACCAAATTCTTCAAAAATTCAATTGAAACCCACAAGTAAATTAATCTCATCATTGAATTGCACATTTCATTGTAATTTCAAAACCAAATAAATTAAACATTCTTAGCCCTTAGTTTTAATTTTCAAATTGCTGAATTTCTACATTATACCATTAAAATCTTTTACCTTTTTGCAGTTTTTAAATTCAAACAAATCTCCAAGTAACCATTATTTAACACATTTATCTTTGCCATTTTTCAAAAACAAATAAATCCTTGATTTAATGGAAACATTATCTTTTATTTCAATTCTGTCATCGCATTCACCTACCATTTAAACCAAAATAATTTTTCATCATTCAAAATGTTGTTCAAACTTACATTATGACCATGTCTTATTTTTTATTATTGTTATTTGTTTTAACTTTAAGTTTTACACCATAGGTTTTTCGGTTGTAGCTGTTGTTATGGTTTTCCAATCCACAAGGGCTGGAACATGTCTTTTCTCCATTCCGCATCCGGTCAGCCTTGCTGACTGTTGCGGAGTATGTTTTCATCCTTTTCCGGTGTTTTAAGACTGCCCCCGAAAGTCATTTCTTCATGTGTATCCATAACTGTTGGATCAAGTCATTGGGGATCCAGATTTAGATGCACACTTTTGGTATCTACCTTTTTTGGGACACTTAGTATTGTATATGTGACTCGATCTGTCCGTTTGGTATACTTGATAAGCTGATTCAGCCCTCGCAGTATGGGATAGAAGTCCCAGTAAAACAGCCTTGCCCGTGGGGTCATTTGTAATAACTGGATTATTAGTTACTAAATTAGTTGAAGTTGGTCATGTTAGCGAACCGATTGAAGTCGAGGGTCTGTTGGCGGCTTTCACAATGGGTCTAGAGAGGGATGCTCTTAATTCGAGCAAACAGCTTACATCATCTTTGAAGCGGAGATACCTCCAAATAATAGTGATAGGATAAGGATACCGATAAAGAAACGGATAAAGGATATATGATTATATGATTAGGATACTAGCTAACTTCTCTATTCAAGACATCCCTATTTAATCACAGAAGATATCGAACAATAGACTCAATACCTAGATCAATATAGGATACCACAGATTAGACTTGATTGTTGAAATGATTCTACTTGATAATGTGTGCACAAATAGGAATCTATACCTAAATACACTAGAATAAAATAGATGTATAAAATAGTGAGTATACCCAAATACATAATCCTTAGAACTACCCCCTTTAGACCCATCATATCCGGTTGAAATCTATAACCTTTAATATACCACTGCTATAAAAGCCACTGGTGCAATTTTGCTTATGTTAGGTAAAGACTTCAATTAAAGAACTTGCCATGACATTACATAAACTAAAACAGATTGTATTTAACCTGATCCTGTATTCTACTGATCTTTGTCCAGGATTTGTTCTCCTGTATCCCCTACACTACTGAAAAGTCTGAAAAACATTCCAAGTCTACTTGGATAAAATATGTTTGATCTCCATAAATTACATCCAGGTCTCGGCATGATAATTTTGGTTCTCACAAGGGAATTACATCCAGTTCGAGGAGAGTATTCCAAACAAACCTTCACAGTTGCTATGGAGCCTCTTGTCGCCCATTTTCTAGGTCTACGTCCCAACATATTGCTTTATACATAGTTCCTTTTATCTAGCTTTATAACCCTTCATATTACTTTATACAGAATTACCTGTTTCCTGTTCCTATAATTTGGAAGGGTCCTGTTTAAGAATACACTTAACCATTTCTATTTACTTTACACCCACGGACTTTTAAAGGTTTCACGTAATGTATGCGAAACTTAGGATTCGTGTAATAACACTTACATTTAAGTCAAAAATTTAGGGAATAAGTCACTTTTTTATGATTTTATACATTTTTCTAAAAAGTTCATACAGTTTGGTAGCAGTCATCCTCCACATATTTTAAGAGCGTTCTAAAAGTAATGCATCAGTAAGCGAGAATGTGTTCCTTTTGGCCAGATATGGAAGTAGTGGTTGTTTTTACCAGGGATATCCAGCTACCTTGGTGGGAAGCTACCTTGGTATGTGATGTTATTTAAGAGTGACAGATATTTGTAACTCTTAGGATGTTCCTTTATATTCTAGAAGGCAACATTTGTAACTCTACAAGGAAGGAACGTAGTCTAGAAAGTTAACCCAATAGTAATAATGTTGCTGGAAATCTTAAAGGACAAATGGGATGTTTTATTAGGTGTGGGACAAGGTGTGGTATTTATTTCCGTACCACCCCATTAGTGGTGGTTAAAGGTGAACCTTAAGGAAAGAGATGAATTTGAAGGTGGAAGTTGAAAAAGACAAATGTAGATGCAAAATGATACCAGCAAATGTGGTAGTAAATACTGTCAATAATACATCAACAGTAATAAGATTAAATTGAAAAAGAACAACAAAAAAACTGCATGCCATGGTTAAGAAATTGTAACTCTATGCGGGTGTTCTATCTGGCTTTGCTGTCTTGTTGACTACTTTGGCAGGCAGCTCAAAGCCGGAAAGAGCTCAAGACCCGTACCAAAATCACCTTGTACAAAATCAAAAAAAAGACACAAAAATGCATTAAGCAAACACATCAGTGAAAGGGTCTAACAACACAGTTAAAATGAATAAAAAAAACTGGACAAAATTGAGTACAGTACATGGAAGAAGACAGGTTCGGTTTGAGATATCTAGGAAGTGGCAGTTGTTGTGTGATGCCGCCGTGGCTGGGTTTGGAATAAGTATTAGCATCAAACTTCTCCTTTTTTTAGAGGTTAGATTTGCTAGCTAGACTTACTTAGGATATGTATTAATATGGAAGATTTTTTTTGAATATGGATGATGTTTTTTTACAAGCTTCTTCTTTTTTTTTTTTATATATTATACATTTTTTTTATATTTTTTATGTTTTCATTACACACATATATATTTTTATATCTTTATATGGATATATATTCATCCTCTTTTACATGTTATATATTTTTTCATACATAAATTAGTACAATTATTGTGTTTGATTGACTCCAATGTTTAACTGGTTAAATTTACTTAAAAAAAATGTGATGTAAAATGTGTGTGATTGACATCTAGCAAGTTAAACTCTTTTTTAGCCCAAACACCCTATAAACACTACTAGCTAATTCTACTAGACCTGGTTGAAGAAATCTGCTTTAGTGTGGCCAACCTGCATTGTTTGTTGTTTTTACTGCTGCAATAAAAACCCAGGCTTGAGGATGGTGGTGTGGATTTGTACATTTTGGTGCAACTTGGTTCCCTGCTTTCGAAGCATTGTGATCCGGTGACCTTTTTTTGTTTTTGGTACTACTTTTTTAGTTACGTGGTTGGAAAAAATAAAAGCATAGTCATAAACTCTACAGGAGATAAGTGGACTAGAAATTCTGTCGGAAAAGCTGTCAGTATACAAATTACAGTGATGTAGAGCACCAAGTTATATTTACAAACAGAGGCAAAGATGTTTAATATACGGTAACAAAAACAACTCCCAGCGACTGCTCACACAACTCTCAAGACTGTTGCCTGAGTTTTACATGCCATAGTTAGATGCTAATGTTAGGTACAGCATTCTATATATCAGTACTAATTATACAGTAAAAAATACATCAGTACGATTTATAGAATAAAGTATCGTCTTGCAGACAACAAGTTAAGAAAATAAATGCTATGCTTTGTGATTGATTGCTATTGCTATCCTCTCCCCTTTATCTAAAGTCTTGGATAAATGTATACATAAACAAGTTGCAATATCTCATACAGGAAAAATTGCTTACTCCTGCACAGCATGGTTTCTGACCCAAACATAGTACCACTACAGCTGTACTATCCTTCCTCAGCACTGTTTCTTTAGCCAGAGATGATCATAAACTTATCTCTTGCCTATTCCTTGAGCTCTCAAAGGCTTTTGACATGGTTTCTCACTCTCTGCTTCTGAACAAACTGTCTGACCTCAACTTCTCCCTGGCTACAGTTGCATGGTTCTCCAGCTATCTCACTGACAGACTTGAGTCAGTGAGATGGCACGCTGCTCTATCTACCCCCATTTTAGTAAGAATGGGTGTCCCCCAAGGATCCATTCTTGGACCACTGCTTTTAAATATCTTCACCAGCTTACTCTGTTCTTCTTGCTCACAGTCTTCCATAGTCCAGTATGCTGATGACTCTACAGTCATCACCATTGCCAACTCTCCCTCTGTACTTCTAACAGCCACGCAGTCATCCTTCAATGCAGTCGAGACATGGCTCTCTAATAATCAGCTCATCCTCAACCCGAAAAAAAAACAAAACTGTTACTCTTTCACCCGAAAACAGTTAATCACATTAAATCTTCCTTCTCCATAATGTCCCTTAACAATACCCCTATCAAAGTCGAAACCAGCACAGAACTCCTTGGCTTTACCATAAATGGTCAGCTAAAACTCGAGCTTCACATAAATAATTGTATCAGAAAAAAACATCAGAAACTAGGACTTCTGTATAGAAATAAAAATTTTCTCACTGCTGATGCTAGGATCACTCTCACGCATGCCTATCTTCTACCTTGCCTAACATATTTCTCCCAAATATTTACAAATCTTAACTCTGCTCTACTTGCAAAGCTTGAATCAACCTATTACAAGACAGTGAGATTTGCAGCCCACTAAATCTATAAATCCCACCCCTGTCTCTCCCTAAAACACTTAAATTGGCTTGAACTACCTCACCAGCTTCTTCTCTCCCATTTCCAAATCATACACTTCATTCTTTACCAGCCAGCCTACTGTCCCGCTCTAAACTCCCTCATCTCCCACTATTCCCCTACAAGGCATCTCAGGAGCTCAACCCAAGATCCATTATTTATCTATAAACCCAAGTTTAAATCTGGGTGTAACATATACAGCTACTACCCCTCTATAGCTTGGAACAAACTCCTACTTGAAATTAGATCTCTTACACATCCTAAACAATTTAGATCCACCACAAAAGAGTACTTTAAAAGGCAATGGACCTGCCACTGTTCCCAGCCTCCCTGAATACATCTGTCATAGAAACTAACCGTTTTTCTCTTCTCTCTTTACTTGTCCCTGTCATAATCATCTTCTATCCTTTTTAATCTACCCCCCCCCTTTTTTCACCTAGCTATCTCTTCACTTTTTCCCCATTCCTTTATCTGTAAATTCCTTCTAAGTTACTGGTACAGTCAAAGTATTACATAAGCATTATGTGCTACTGCATGTTTTCTTAAACTACATTGGAATTGCAAATTGTTTGTATCACTTGGAGCTTTTCTCCCTGGGCCTCTGCTGAAAAAGGGCTTTAGCTCAGTCAGACACTCCCGGTCAACAAATGTAAAATAAATAAATAAATAAATAAATATACTTAGGACTGAACACTTAGATTAGAGGCACACAACTCCGAGGGGTACGAACAGCTGCAGTGATTTAAAAATGGCACCTGTACCTTTTATTAAGTTTGGTTCAGTTAGTTAAGGGCAGTCATGGAAGGGAGAGGGACACTACAGACATAGGCAAGAAGTTTGAATAGACATACTACGCGTTTTCAGTGAATAAAATGTGAGAAGAGGTGAGTTTTACTATTCATGTAGCACTTGTGATGTCTTTCTGTAGCCTATGCAAATACCAGACCTAACCAGTAGCTAAGATAATAGTTGTACATTGCAGAGTTTCAGCTAACTGCCTATTACAATAATGTGGTAGTGCATCACTACTGAAAAGATAATGTAACCACAACTAAAAGGTATAGTTAGGTAAAAGATAACTGTGTGTGGACCTGCATTCTCTTATTGGCAGACACTCTCACTTATATGCTTTCCCTTGATTCATGGTGTTCTTGAAGTAAGACTATGTAGAGGGGGGGGATAAATTTAATTGACTGTTTGGCTAGTACAATATTCTTATTGGCAGACACTCTCAGATCCCTTGTTTCTTTTGGGATAGGTGTATGGAACTGCTTCTTTTCATAGGTTCTTAGCTGTATACTAGGATAAGGTCCTTTATGAGCCTAACTGTGCAACCCAAATGTGTCCCACAAGTTATATGTTTTAGATGTTTATATAGGAGCGATTGTTTGTTATGACATGAGTTACTGACTGCTACTGACTGCTTCTGCCTATCAGAAACATAGGTGCCAGACCGGAGGTAAATTTTAGATTTCCCATCCAGTGGTCCAAGTTATACTTAAATAAGGTTAGGGAGGGACTTTATTTCACATGGATGGGGAGTCTGTTCTAGAGAAAGAGAATTCTGAGATATACATGTCTGTCTCTCCAACATGTCCTGTTTATGTTGCAAGCAAAACTTAGGTCTTTAAAACTAGTAGTTCTGATGCTGTTTGTTTTGCAAAATGCAGAAGGTTCATCAGAACGGGGTCCAGGGATGTCCTGTATACCAGGCCTTAGATCACCTCTCAGTAGTCTTTAAGGGACCAAGTATAGAGATTATGCTTTGAAGTGATCCACATAGGACATTGTGTAGGCCCTGTATTCTTTTTATAAGGACCATACAGGGCCTACCTGACTAGACTTATGCAGCAACTGGAACTTCCCTTTGTGGACGTTCCAGTTGCTGCATAAATCTGGTCAGGTACATACCAAAGGGGGCTTATACTAAGTGGGTGTGGTGAGGGCCGACTATAGTGATTCAATGATTTCCCTGGACCTGGATGTCATGCACTTACTTATAATTTGTGCAGCATTGAAGGATTTCCTTACTACTTTAGGTACATGTTAATCAAATGCCAGATCACTGTCTATATGTGTTCCCAGATCCCTGACTAGGGGTCCACTCTTAAGGGTGTTTTTGATGACGTAGCTTCCTGGGGTGGCTGACTTCCCAAAAGGTGCTATAATGCATCTCTTGACAATTGCGTTCTTGGCCTTAGAGAGTGCAACCAGGATATGCTCACTAGTTATTTTGGGGGAGGTTGTGTTTGAAGGTATTTCTTGGGAGGTGGCTGTGGTTAAGTTGGAGGTAAAGCTGGAACTGAATTTGTTAGCCAGAAGATTCACTATCACCTGGCTTACTGAATGTGACATCATTAACCACTAGTTCAGTTCACACTGTTGCGTGCCTTTGAGGTTTCTGACATAGCTAAAGAAGGTTGTATGGTTGTTTTGCCTGGGAGGCCATGTTGACCTGAAAAACTGGCTTTGTTGGACTATTTGTGAAACTAAGTCCCGACACATCCCGTATGCTGTATGCTTACCACTCTCTTTTGGGGTTTTAACTGTGATCCAAGAGCCATCCCAATCACCAGTGCTCTAACATGGACACTCTCCTCATAATCCCTCTACAACACTACGTCCTTACCTCTGGAAAAGGTACTGTATACTGCTAAGTATGTTCTTTTCTTTAAGCTCTGCTGCTAAGTTAACTTAATCTTCTGGGTCTGTTCTGTACAGTAGCATGCACACTAGCCGAGGAAGTATCGCTAGGGTCCCTTCACCCCCATCCTCCACTAAACTTTGGTATGCTCCTTGTCTCTTCAAGTCTGTTTATTATAGTCTGTTTATTTAATTATTTAATTAGGCTCCTGCTTTTAGAATATTTGCACCTAACAGGAAATTTCTCTTTACAGTCTGTTAGCCCCAGACAGTGCCTTGTATAACTTCAGTATGCTTCCTCACTTAATTGTGGACTGCCATTGTATTAATAAATTATTTAAAAAAGCAAAACATCTCTAATTACACCTTAGACAGATAGTCTGCTTGAAATCTGGTACTTTGGCACTAACCTGTAGTGGCTCACACTTACTGATAGTTTCTGTGACCAGGTTTCAGCCAGCTCTGTTTGCCCTCTCACCACTCGGGCTCACTCCACTCCCCCTACCCTACCCCCAATTCCCACCCATCCTCAGTACACCTAAACTTATCTCAAACTAACCATACTCAACAATTAGCATCACCCAATCGTAACACCCCTCCTATTAACTCACACCCATACATAATTGACATTAGGTCCCCTCAACTACTTAGCACACAAATTTCTTCTTTTATTCATTACCCGAAAAGTTACTTCTACTCACCTAACCTGCTACACATCTTTTCTACACCTAAATCCTATTTTAAATAATTCCTACCATATTTTATTTATTTATTTTATTTTATTTATTTTACATTTGTTAACCAGGGGTGTCTGAGCCGAAAAGGCCCTTTTTCAGCAGAGGACTGGGGAGAAAAGCTCCACATAGAAAAATTACAGATACATTTAGTTATTTAGACATGATCAGTATATACACAAATTACAAAAGACAAGTTTTTACAGTGGTATGCAGCACATCAACAGTTACAGTGGAGACAACAAACAAATATTAATTTAAAAATAAAGGTAATTAATAGATTTGTGGTGTACAACTGATATTTGGAACATAGGTAGAATACATACATAGTACACGGGTACAGTATATACATTGTAGATTAGCCAGTGTTTGTGAGTAAGACTGAAAACTATTATCCAGTACTCTAGGCTTAGTATGTGTACCTTATCCGCTTTCACTATACCTTAACATATACCTATGATGTCTTCCCACTATATCTTTTTTTTTCCTTCTTCTTTTGGCTTTTCCCGGTTAGGGGTCGCCACAGTGGATCACCTGTCTGCTCATGATTGGCAGTGGAGTTTTACAGTGTCGAGTTGCCAGCCCGGCACCCAACCTTCCACAGAAGGCACACACTGCACACACTCACACCTAAGGCCAATTTAGAGTATCCAATCTAACTACCTTTGGGATGTGGGAGGAAACCAGAGCACAAGGAGGAAACCCACGTGACCACAGGGAGGACATGCAGACTCCACACAGAAGGCACCCCAGCCGAGAATCGAACCGGAGAATCTCTTGCTGTGAGGTGGCAATGCTAACCGCTGCACCACTGTGGCCGCCCTGATGTCTTCCCACTATATCAAACCTCTAAACATTTTATCCTTACACATGGTCTCCCTCACTGTTTTTATTCTAACCAACTACCTAACTTCATAGCACATTCGGATATCCAACACTTTCTCTTCTCCTACCACTATACTCCCTCATCCTCCCTATACAGTACCCTCAAACTTTGAGATAGCTCCTGACCTCTAACACCACTCACTTTGAATACATTCAGCATAAATATGCTCTCTTTTTCTCTAAATCCCACACTTCCCTAAGTTTAATAGACTCTTATCAAAATTCTCCATTGTACTCTGAAACCTTACAATTCATTTAAATTTTTGCGGTAATACTCACCCAAACCCTGCCCCCAAAACTGATGTAAAACAATCCACCAACTCCGCTACTCTCCAGCCCTGAAGAGTAATAAACTTCTCTCCTAAAGGATCTGACCTATGACTAATTAACATGAATCTAAGCATCCTCAGTAAGATACATGAACTCCATCCCAGTTTATCACTATACTCCCCCCACCTTGCTCTCCCAACAGAAACCTGGTTGAAACCTGACATAAATAACAGTATAATTCTTCCTCCAGATTATAATATACATAGCTTTATTCTGTCACATATCGCCTACTCGGAGGCGATCTCTGCTTAACATACAAAGCTATGTCAAACCCAGAGCTGTTGGACATGCTCAACATAAAGAAATCCCAATCCCTCCGAGCTACAGGCTGTAGGGACCTAAACCTTGATGATTAGATGGGAGATAGGAAATTCACCCCGGGGATCACTTCTGTGGCTCTGCTTGACAGGGGCACAGGAAAATAATTTTCTTGGGTGGCAAAAGCCAGGCTACCATTTGGCTAGGCTTATATAGGCCCTAGGGCCAATAGCCTAGTACCTACCCATGAACCTATAGATTGGACAGAATAAACAAATGTACAGGGGGAGTAGCCATAATTTATAAAACAGATCTCAAACTAGAACGAGTAGAACCAAACAACCCAGCATTCAACAGCACTGAAATATTGTTTCCTAAACTTGAAATAAATCCAAACAAATACCTCACCATCATTGGTACTAGCATTCCTCCTGGCAATAACCTTGCTGTAATAAAGCAATTACTCCACTATATATCCTTAACATTCCCACAAGAAACCATAATAATGGGTGACTATAGTGTCGACTGGTACACCTGCAACTCCTATAACCCCACTAATTTCATTAACCTGCATGGCTTTACCAAGGACATACAGTCTGCTAGTAGAGTAGACAAAGCCACCAAATAGCAGTCTATTCTTGATTGGATCCAAAGTAATAAAACATCTTACACTTTCAAATCAGGCTGTCTCCCTGACAGCATCAGTGATCATCTCCCAACATACCTACTTAGACAATGTCTTCATCCCTCCAGGAATGCCACCTTTTGGCTAATTTGAAACAAAAAAGATGTTTAACCCTCAAACAATTACCTCCGTCCTGTGAACATGTAACTGGACCCCACTCAAAACACTACCCCTAGATACGTCAGTGGACTACTTTAATACTACCTTCCTCAACATTCTAAACAAACTAGCCTTATGCAGAATTATAAGAGTTAAATCAAATTATGTTCCTTGGCTAACAAAAGAAACCAAAAATATACTTAAAACTAAGGGATAAAGTCTGGGCACATTGGCAGACCATCAAAACACAAGCCAACCTTGACCACTACCATAATCTTAGAAATAAAGCTAAAACCCATGTCAAACTAGACAGAAAACTGCTGCAGCAATGTTCAGATAAAACACCATAACAACCTACAAAAATTCTGGTCCGTCATAAAAAAAAACTACAAAAATAACTCCTTCAACCTGGCCAACCATCAGCACCAACCCCATCACTCACTAGCAGTCATGACAGCATAGCCACACAATTCAATTCATTCTTTACTAATTTTATACTTTCACTTTCAAAGAAATTCTGTAAATCTCCACTGACTATCCCAACACCACCCATGGAAACCAGTGTTGTCTTCTTTTAAGCCTATCCAAACTAGCACCATAAAAAGACTACTCATCAAACGTAAACCTACCTCCCTTGCAGCTGACAGTTTACCTTCTGAATTCCATAAACTAGCAGCAAATGCCATCTCCTGCCTACCCTATCTCCATTCTGATTAATCACACTATTTCAGAACACTAAATTCCACTACTCTGGAAAATATCATACATCACCCCAATGCATAAAGGAGAGAACTCCACTGAGTTCTCTAATTATACACTCATAGCAATTTTATCCCCATAGCCAGAATACTAGAAAAATGTATTCATACTCTCCTCTTGAACTGTCTTATCTTACAATCTCCTGTCTGATGCACAACATGGTTTCTGCCCAATCACAGTACCACAACTGCTCTTCTAAGTTTTACTAAGACTATCAACCAATATAGAAATTAAGGCAAAACAATATTCTTCATCTTCTTAGACCTGTCCAAAGAATTCAACACCATCTCCCACCAGAAACTACTCACTGAGCTCGCCTCCCTTAAACTTAATCACTCATCTCTTGTGTGGTTCCACAATTATCTAACTGATTGCCAGCAAGCTGTCAAATGGCAAAAGGATCACTCATCTCTTTTACCTGTTACCATGGAGGTCCCTCAGGGCTCAATACTACGTCATACCAACAAACTTCATACTGCTACCTACCATGCTTCCATTGTTCAGTACGCAGATGACTCCACACCCATCTGTGCTGCACCCACCATACAACAACTCGAAGTAACAACATTAACAGTCCTTCTCAGGTGTTGAATCTTGGATTGCTGACTCTCAACTGAGTTTTAATCCAAATGAAACTAAGCTTATGCTTTTTTTATCCTGGTAAATCCCTCGACTCCTCATCCTCATTTCATGTATATTCCTCTGACAGTACTACTATAGCAACAGTTTCCCAAACTAAATTGTTAGGTGTTATAATTGACAATGACATAAAATTCAGCACACAGGCTATCAAAAAGACACATATAAAACTTGGTTCACTTTACAGCATCAAACCTGTCCTCACTAGTGCTACAAGAAAGGCAGTTGCTAGAACCCTTCTACTCTCTACTCTACTATATGCCTCCCCTGTTTTCACCAACTTAAAGAAAACAGATCTAGCAAAACTTGCGGCTTGCTGCAATAAAATAGCTAAATTTGCAACAAACTCCCTTCAATGTGCCCACCACTGCTCGGCCTTACAACAACTTAACTGGTTAGAATTACCCCACCACTTAACCTTCAACCAATTCATTACTGCCCGCAGACTGATTCAACAAGCAGACAAATCTCCTGCTCTCCAACAACTGCTCTATCCCTACACTAACACTTGAGTCCTCCACTCCACAAATAAATCTCTTCTACAGATTTCCAAATCTAGCAACAATGCTGGTGACTCTCTTTATTCCAAGTATACTTCCAAAAATTTGGAACGCTGTCCCACGGCCGATCTTAACTACTGTTAACCTAAAATCATTTCAGAAAACTACTTGAACCACCTGAGTAACAACTGGCTTTGCTCATGCTCCACCCCGGCTAAGTCCTATTCTTCCTACCTTTTAATTCATTACTTATCTCCTGCTTCTCATCCCTTACTTCTTCACCTCCCTCATCCCTCACAAATAACTAGCCTAAACCCCCTTAATACCCTTATCATCTACTCTTTCCCCCTCATCTTACTTAACTTACCCACCTTTCCTTCACTTTCTATCCCCACAGTCTACTTCTACCTACTAAGTTATCTCTTACTCCCTTCTCCTTGTCTGGTAAATATTCTTTACTGTTGTCTACCAATGTCAGTTTCTGTCTGCAGTTTTGGTTTATACTACTATATGTTTGTTTGTCTGCTCTGTTCATCAATGCGAAATATTATAACACTTGAAACCTTATGCCTGTATTTTACGATGCTAGATGCTTTGATTCTGTCTTTGTACGGTAATTGTCCTTTAATCTATGTGAATTCAGGATTTAAACATTATGCCATATTCTAAGAATACTACTCAGTGTAAATCTGTGTAGTTTTTGTACTTGTTGTAATTCTTGTACTTTTGTATACTTTGTATTTTTGTATCATTGTTAATTGCAAATTGCCTCTAGAGCTTTTCTCCCCAGGCTTCTGCTGAAAATGGGCTCTGTTCCTAGTCGGACATTTCCCTGTAAATAAATATTAAGTAAATAAGTAAATAGCACTCTTAGCTGCCTCTTCATTTTGATGAGAGAGTTTGTATCTTTTTGGGAATTGCGCTTCCTGATTTTTCATTTCTTATATAACCTGTTTAATTTGGGATGCCACCAGGGTGTTTTTTTTTTTTTTATTTATTTTTAGTTAGTTTGGAGCTTTCTTCTGGTAGGTACAGCAGCCTGTATGCAGCCACTGGCATGGCTGTACAGAGTTTCTGTGAACAATACTGCATTGACTGTTGTGTTCGCTAAGTTTGAAAGTGCATTTAATTTTGACAAACTAACATTTAATAAAACATGGCTTGCCTTGGAATAGTTCCTAAGTGTTACTGGGTCTACTGGGGTTACAGAGTTGATTTTGATTTTGAAGAGGTCAGCTTTATGGTCAGAACTTATCAGGGAGGACTTGACATTGAGGTTGGTGTAGTGTTCTTCCATATTTATGAGTGCGAGGTCCAATATGTTGGAATCTATAGTGGGCATATGCACTGACTGATTAGGAAGTCCAGGAATCTATGGCTGGAAATTTGGGGCTATGTAGTGTTCACACTTTATAGAAGGGTAATTCAATCCCCCTGTGCATAAGGTGTTGGGTTGGATGGCGAGTCTCCCCAGTAGGTTTAACTATTCACTGAGTTTCATGGGACACAGAGGGTGACCTATAGCTTGCTAGAATATGGTACAGGATTTTTATCTGTGATGACCTGCACAATGAGAAGCTGCAGCATTTCATCTTGTTTAACCTACCTAGAGGTATGCTTGTTATTGATCAAGACACCTCCACCTTTAGTCCCTGACTGTGAAGTTACTGGTCTAAAGGCATGGAAAGCACTGAAACATTGCACTGCTGAGGTCCTCTCTGCAGATTTAAACCATATATTCATAACAGAACAGATGTCTATATTCTCCTGGTTGAGGAGAGTTTGGAGGAAGTTTACCTTTTTATTTAGTCTCCTGGCTTTGAGCAGTAACACCTTGAGGTTCAGTTTTGATTTTGCTATGTTGGTAGGTTTGTCAATATAACATCACCTAAAAAGGCTCTGAGGGGGAGGATAAAGTTTTAGCCAGTATTCAAATGAATAGAGTGGGCAGGTGTAGACCATCCTTGGCAAAGCAACATGGTCTTATAACCATGTCTTCCCATGCTGACAAGTACTGAATCCCCGTAGAATGACACCAGAAACTCAGCCAGTTATTAAAATCAATCATCTTGTGTTAGTATTGTGGCATCATCCGTGGTGAAGGTAACATGCTGCTCAGTGCTAGGCTCATACCAGCCTGAGACATAGTCAGACCAATCTATAATGTCTCTTCATATAGTTTAGAGAGGTATGCCTCAGGCCATTTACACCTACATGGACTATGAAGGAATCATCCTGGTACCTGTGTTTCAGTGACTTGAGTGTGTGTGCAATTTGGCGGATCTTAACTCCAAATATGCAACAAATCATTATCTTCTCCTTTTTCAGCTTGGTTAGAGGGGCATCAGTATGTCTTACAATGGAGTTCCCTATGACTAGAGTCCTGGGAAGTGTATTTGCCTGCACTGTGGGCTTTGCATTTTGGGCTCCAGTGATTGTAGCTGTATGCATGCCATTAGGTGTTGCTTTTGTTGAGTACTTTTGGGTTTGCTGAAGATAATCTTTGCTGATGGGTGTTTCAGGAGGTCTTTTTTTTTATTTAGGAAGATTGCTTTTAAGTGCCTCAGTATATATTGATCTAGGTGTGTGTTGTGTGCTATGTGTGTGGTTCTGACAACTTAAGGCATGCTTCTATGCAAGAGTTTAGCCTCCAGTGATATTATGTATGTACACCTCTTGTTTACTGTATCTGTTTTTTAAGGATTAAGTGATTATCAATAAACACAAGACAATTGCTACATTGTCTCAGGATACCTAGATCCACCATGCTGGCTGCAAAGAAATTAAGAAATTGCATATCCATGTTGTCCTGTCCCCTCATTGGTGAGCTACATGGATGTGGCATATGGGAGTTAATGGAAGGCTATTAAGGGTGCTTGGGTGGGGAATGTGGAGGCACACTAAGCTATAAAATACCAAATTTAACAATATTGCCACTCTATGTGCAGACTAGCTGCTGTAAGCTTGTCAGTGTGAAAAGGTATTTCTCCATACTTATGGCTTTTCAAGGTACCACTTTATGGGCAGTTCTAAAGAGAAACTTTGCTTTTAGGTATTTGTGTCTGTACAGGGCACTGTGAGCATATCTTTGCAAATGTACAGAATTTATACCAGCACTAGTAATACAGAAAACTGACTACTGAGCCCTCTAGTCAATAAAATAGTTACTCTAGAAATGTTTAGTAAAAGTAAGTACAGAGGACAAAGTAGCAGCTGCAAAAATGGATTTAGTATCTAGACCTTTGAAAAAAAGCACCAGGAGAGGCCACAATCCTAGTAAAATAAGTACAAACATAAAAAGAAAGCAATTTTCTATGAAAGGAATAGCAAATAGAAATGGCTTTAGAAATCCAGGAGGAAATGGTTTTCTTAGACAGCCAAATCCAGTTTCCTGGCATGAAAGGAAACAAAAACCTGCACAGATTTCCTGATATATTTAGTTTTGTCTAGTAATGTCTGAGCCGTCTATGTAAATCCAAGCTATGAAGAATCCTTTCGTTATCATTCTGTAGAGGGGGGGGGGATTAATTGTTTGGTTCAAGGACAAATAATTAACCACTTTGGGCATAAAAGAAGGATTGGTATGAAGAGACACTCTCTTGGGAAAAAAACAAAAAAAGGTGGAACTGCCATAAGTGCTTGAAGTTCAGAGACTCTATTGGCAGAAGTAAGATCTGCCAACAAAGCATTCTTCCAGGTACTGTTTGCAAGGAAGAGGAAACTGCAAGTTCAAAAGGAGACGGTCAGTTTCTCAAGAACACAAGTAAGGTCCCAAGAAGGAGGAATAGATTTTCTTGGAGGCTTAATATGAAGAGCCTTTCAAGAATTGTTTGATTTCAAAACTAGAAGCTAGTTGTGGATTCAGTGGCTTTCACGCAGAAGTGGCAAATGATCTTTAACAAATGAATATGCCAAGCCAGAAGTGAGCAACTCACATGTAAGAAAGGACCTTTAGGAATATACACTGATAATGGGTCCAGATTATGCTCTAGACACCAAAGGAAAAAATCTCTTACATTTAGCCACATGGGTTTTTCAAGTAGTGGGTTTCCTGCCTTCCTGCAAGTCCTGAAGCACATCCTCAGAAAGTTGATGTCTAAAAGGAACCAAAATCCTACCACCCAAAGAGCCAAATCAAGGGTGAATGAGAGATCACTTGTCTTGGCTGCATTTGGACACAGACCCTGATGCAGTTACCCTAGAAGAGGCATAAGCAGCATCATAACCTTACTTTATAGAATGATAAGCTACCTGGGAAACAGTGCCTAAGAGGGAAATGGCAGAAGGCTTTGCCTCAAAATCAGGCAAATTAGTCAAAATGCCCCAAAGATGAGAGAGAAAAGAGCCAGCACATACCTAGTCATAAGGGGTCTGGTAGTTAATGGCCCTGAAACCTAAAGTGGCATAAGTGTACACTTTCTCATACTAGTCCATAGCACAACTGTCCTTGTCTGAAGGTAAAAGCTTAGAAGAGGACAGCAATTTAGATGGCTTGGTAGCAGCTAAGAAAATCACAGCAGAGTCAGATGTAGGACTTTATACAAAAACTTCTGGGCTTCAGAGTTTTTGTGGAACCTGTTAGGCTTCTCTGGAGCAAGAGGCTGTGAATCAGGAGCTTCAAAAGCTGCAGACATTGTTTCCAACAAGCATCCAGCACAGGGGTAACTGCAGAGGGATGGGATGAATCAATCTGCAAGAAATCAGAGTACCACTCTTGGACATCAGAAACTCATGAACAAAGGATTTAAAATGTTCCATCATATGTAGCATAGAATCTTCAAAGGATAATCCTCCCATAGCGGAATCTGGTGAAAAATAATAATTTTCCTCAGATCTTAAGGCACGAGGATAATGGAACTGAGAAGAGTAAGCCAAGGACTCTTCACCAGAAGCCAAAATCCAACTCTTCATCAGAGGTTTCAGACTCCCTGTACCATTTAGAAGTAGTGGTCCAAGGAGCAAAAGGAGGTACTAACACGCCTTGAGGAAGCTTTAAAGCCATAAGGCCATTAAAAGGCCCTGTATGCAATTCTGCCATTCCTTGTGAGGATCCTTTGCCACAGGAGCCACATGCCTACTCTTCTGTTTATTTTTCAGGGGAACATCAGCCCTTCAATGTTATAAGAGTGCCATCTGTGCCAGGGAGAGTAGGTCAGTGCATGTGTAACATATGCCAGCATAGCTAGCTTGAGTTTTGTAAAGAATATTATGTAATTTGACTATCACACTGATTTGTATAGATGCTTGTGTTAAAAATGTATTTGTAAAGTTGCTTGTGTTAAAAATGCATCAACAGTGGAACCTGCTGGACAGAAAAGAGATGTACAGTGTATATAAAAACTGTACACACCCCTGTTAAAATGCCAGTTTTTTCTGATATAAAAAAATGACCACAATAAATCATTTCAAAACTTTTTCCACCTTTATTGAAAAACAAACAAATCTGTTTGGGGAAAAGTATAAAAAAAAAAAAAAAAAAAAAAGTACAATAAACTTGCGTAAGTCTGCACGCCTTTAAACTAATACTTTGTTGAAGCACCTTTTGATTTAATTACAGCATTCAGCCTTCTTGTGTAGGAGTCTATCAGCATGGCACATCTTGACTTGGCAATATTTGCCCACTCTTCCTTGCAAAAGCACTCTAAATCTGTCAGATTGAGAGGGCATCTGCTGTGCACAGCCCTCTTCAGGTCACCCCACAGATTTTCCATTGGATTTAGGTCTGGGGTCTGGGGTCTGGCTGGGCCATTCCAAATGTTTTATTTTCTTCTGGAGAAGCCATTCTTTTGTTGATTTGGATGTATGCTTGGGGTCATTGTCGTGTTGAAAGGTGAATTTCCTCTTCGTCTTCTGCTTCCTAGCAGATGCCTGAAGGTTTTGGGCCAAAAGTGACTGGTATTTGGAACTGTTCATGATTCCCTCCACCTTGACTAAACCCCCAGTTCCAGCTGAAGAATAGCAGCCCCAAAGAATGATACTGCCACCACCATGCTTCGCCATGGGGGTGGTGTTCTTTGGTGATGTGAAGTGTTGTTTTTGCGCCAAACGTACCATTTGGAATTGTGGCCAAAAAGTTCAACCTTGGTCTCATCAGACCATAACACATTTTCCCACATGCTTTTGGGAGACTTGATGTATTGTTTTGCAAATTTTAGCCAGGCCTGGATGTTTTTGTGTGTAAGAAAAGGCTTCCATCTTGCAACCCTACCCCATAGTCCAAACATATGGAGAATACGGGAGATTTTGATCACATGTAGTACACAACCAGTACTTGCCAGAAATTCGTGCAACTCCTTCAGTGTTGCTGTAGGTCTCTTGGCAGCCTCCCTGATCAGTTTTCATCTTGTCTTTTAATCAATTTTGGAGGGACATCCAGTTCTTTGCAATGTCACTGTCATCCCATATTTTCTCCACTTTTTGATGACTGTCTTCACTGTGTTCCATGGTATACCCAATGCTGTGGAAATATTTTTGTACCCTTCTCCTGACTGATACCTTACAACAATGAGATTCCTTTGATGCTTTGTCAGCTCTCTGCAAACCATGGCTTTTGCTGTAGCAGGCAACTGAGTAAATGTCAGGAAAATCATACTAGGACAGATGAACTAATCAGAGTCTCTTTAATTGATGGCAGGTATGTACCCAAGAAGACTGAATGCTGTAATTAAATCAAAAGGTGCTTCAACAAATTATTAGTTTAAGGGTGTGCACACTTATGCAACCAACTTATTGTATGTTTTTTTAATATATTTTTCCCCTAACAGATTTGTTTGTTTTTCAATTGAATTGTACAGGTTATAGGTCACATTAAAGGTGGGAAAAGTTTTGAAATTATTTATTGCGGTCTCATTTTTTTATATAACAAAATCCTGGCATTTTAACAGGGGTGAGTACACTTTTAATATCCACTGTACATGTATGTTGGACAGTATTATTATAACTGATTAAATGTATATGTTTTAACAGAGAATTCTGGAAGGGAAGAGGTTAATATCAGAGCAGATAATTTTGGAAAATAGGTTGTAAATTAAATGGGTTGGTTTAGACCATAAATATTTTATCTTACAGGTCTGATTACAGCCAGAGTCAAAAACATCTGGGAAAACCAGGACTAGGAATCTTACTGTATTGTCCTTAGGGGTGAACTAATTCTTACCCTGGAAGGGTGGAAGTTTTTGACATTATAGCTTTCAGATGCTGCAACAGATCTTGGCAAATTCCTGGGTGTGTATTGTAGCAGAGTCAGGTGACTAGATGTGATGTCATTCTATAACCAGCACTGAAATGATAAATGATTCTTTAGATATTAGTGAGAGATATGACAGAACTCTTGCAGCAGCACTTTGTTTTTCTGAACCTGACAGGAAATATCTCTCATAGAGCTCGCACAACCGGACACCTTATCTTGCTTTTTTTTAGCAAACAACTTAACTAGGGAACAGTAATTCTTTAGTCAGGCAGGAAAATATAGTGAGATTAGTTAAGTATTGGTTTTCTGCATATGTGTGAATCTGTCCAACTGTGTTATTTTTTATATCTCCTGTGAATGAAACTCTGGTGTTTATTGTAACTAGATATTCAGTATTCTCGTGTTTTATATTTTGTTCATTATTAAATATTTATATACCTTTCATTGTGTCTGGTCTTTTGGGGAATACTTTTAACATCTTAGAGTACTTATGCTTATTTCAGTGATACTCTGGTGGCTCCTGAAAGTCTTGCTGCATTGGACAGAATCTACCATTTGTTGTTAGTATAATTGGGTACCCTTGTAAGAGCCTTAGAGTAGCTGACTGGTGGCAGTGTAATTACCATGTAGTCTGGGCAGAGGGGGTACAACTGGTAAATATGTGCCAGCCTGTCCCAGGTGTGTCTGTGGAAATCTGACATCCAGGTATGTGTCAGCTGCTTGGAACAGGGACACAGAGCTTCAAAGTGGTAAGTGTAGAGTCTTGTTTGGCAACTGGAGAGAGACAGAGTCCAGCCCCAGGTCTTGAGTATGCTCCCTGTGTTCCCATAAGGAAAATTGTGCTTGGTACAGACAGATACATCTGAAAATACTGTGTGCATCCAATTTTGTTCCTAGTGGCTATCCTTCACCAGTGTCAGTGGTGAGGGTTGAGGCCACTTGATTACTGGTCCAGAGTAGGGACCATCAGATATTGGTGGCAGTGGTGGGATTCAAACCCATGCCCCTGAAGAAACTGGAGTTAGAGACTTAACATTGATGCCAAATTTTTGGAATTAGAATCAGCAGAGAGACTGTAGGGTTTGGAGGTCAAATAGAATGAGAGACTGCAGCAGGTAAAACAGATGGAATTAGAATCAGAAGAGAGAGAAAATGAGAGACTGCTGCATTTGGAGGCTGAAGAAAATGAGAAACAGTCTCAACATGAGAGGGAGATGCTGACTGTTTGCCAGTGTCATGGCAGTAATGGGGAAGGAAGTAACTGGATCCCAGAAGTAATAAAGGTCAGCAAATTTCTTCCACAGTTCACAGAGGGTGATAATTTTGATAGTTTTATTCATATATTTGATGGAGTATGTAAACAATCTACTGTTGACCAAGGGCTCTGGGTACGGTTCCTGACCCCTTACTCCCTAGTAAAGTTGTAACTGCTGTTTCTAAATTGTCTGATACTGATTGTTTAAAAGATGGAGTTAAAACATTCCAATAAAAATAGTTTAAGTTATCACCTGAAGCTTACAGAAACAAGTTCCGTGAGCATAGACACAAGGCAGATAAAAGTGTGATTATATTGCTGATTTACCCGTTTATTTTCATAGGTGGGTGAGTGGGGTCAGGTCACCACTTTTGAAAGGTTGGCAGACCTTTTTGTGAGGGAACAAGCCCTTAGCACTTTGCCTGAGGATATGAGAATCTGGTTCACAGACAGAGGGCCAGATTCAGGAAGCCTCCATGTAAGAGTTATAACTCTTACACGGAGGCTGCAGTTAAACTGTGTGATGTCAGCATGTCATGCATATGCATGAGGTGCATGAGGCATGCTGAATCACACTAGTAACTCTTACACGGTCCGTGTAAGAGAGTAGCGTGTCTGTAGGCTAAGCCCTGCAAGCGACACCCAGAAGACTAGAATGGCTGAAAGTAAACAGCCATGAGAGAGGCCATGGACATGTGAATAAACACACTACACAACACATGCCCGATAGACCATCAGTGTATAAAGTGAAGAGATGTTATAAAATTAAATTAAAACCTTTTTTTTTTTAAACCCGTAAATGTTTGCTACTGTGTGGCGGGTGTGCTACTAAGCAATCACAGTTAGCAGTCAGTGGAAAAGGATATAAGAACTAAATATGCAAAGTAAGCCAAGAAGTAATAGCTTAGCGGTAGAGTTGCCGGCCTAAGAGTAGGCAGGCAGGGTTCGAGCCCCCACAACAACCTTTTTTTTGTAAATAAGCACGAAAAGCCCCTGA